>NC_067399.1:113015443-113252943 GCF_016432865.1 Antechinus flavipes
TTGCAATAGATTCAATCCACGTGATTTTATTATTTTCTCCATCTTTATTCATCAACACATTGTAGGAGCAAAGGCAGAACATGGTAGAAATGATCAAAGGCTGGATATTGGTATGGCAAGATTGGTTATATAGTAAATGTAAGGAAGCCAAGGGGAAAGAAATAAGCTTTTACACAGATCTACTATGTGCCAGGCACTGTGCTATGTGCTTTTTACAAATAATATCTCATTTGATCCTCACAAAAACCTGGGAGGTAGGTGCGATTATTAATCACCATTTTATAGTAGAGGAAACTGAAGCAATCAGAAGTTGAATGACTTGTCTAGGATCACATAGCAAATATTCGGGAATAGATTTAAACTCGGATATTTCTGATTCCAGACCCAGAACTCTGCCACTCAACACAGCAATGTTGAGTTGAACTTGGATAAAGATAAACAAAAGAGGAGAGTATAGCTAATGTGGGGGTGACAGTCTAGGAAAGAAGTGAGGGGTCAAGATTAGAGAATTTCAGGGTACATGAATATGGAACTGCTGCATTGGTGAATAATGGCAAGATCAAGAGAGCACAGTGTGGGGAGAGGGATAGCTTTAACATGAGATATTGTGGTAGGGGTTGAAACAGATAGAAATAAGCAATCAGGAACTGGTATACAGGGAACAGGGCTAGAATGATGACCACCAGGAGTTTAGAATCATGGGAATGAGGAGGGTTTGACTGAGGAATGGTTTTTAAGGGATGGGTTTAGCTAGATTGTCCATTGTGATTGACTTCAAGGTAGAATCTTATATCATATGTATAAATTTTATATATGTATATGTATATATATATATATATATATGTGTGTGTGTGTATATATATATATGATGGATGCTGATATTCTGTGGCTGTCTCATATACCTATAATTCAGCATAAATACAAATTCTTGTAAGGATCTCTCCCTTTTAATTTCAAACTTATTGGAATCCATGTGACTCAAGGTGACCCTAATTTTGTTAAAATATCATATATATATATATATATATATATATATATCCTCTCTAGCAATGATGCCACCAATTAATACTTTGATAGAGAAAAATCAATGAATTAGCTGCTCCTTGATCTTGCCTTATACTCTTCCTCTTCCAGGCATTTACAAAGATCTCCAATGCCTAGAATGCCCTCCTCATGCAATCTGTTGTAGCTATTATGTTCTTCAATGTCCAGGTCAATTGCTACCTTCTCCATGAAGTTTCTCCCCACTCCCACTGAGCAATTTTATCTTCAAATTATTCTCAAATTCATAGCATTTTGTCTACATCATTCATTCCCTCATATTTATTTGTGCCCAGTTTCTTTCTTTTCAGTTGATTCTAAATTTCTTAGTGGGTGGAATATACTATATTGCATCTTTGTATCTTAGAACCTAGCATAGTGTCTTTATAAGGACCAGAATTTAAGAATACTTTGAAGGACCAAGTTTCATCAACTGTTTACAGAGTGCACACTTATTTTTATTCATAAGGCAAAGAAAAAGTGAGGATGAATTTTTAAAATTTCAAAGTAAAGCTATAATATTTGTTTGTATTTAAAGTATATTAAATATAGATAGAAATTATAGTAAAATTATTATAAAAATTAATTCATTAATTCATGCATCTAATTGTTTCATTGTTAATACACATTTACCATATATGTATTAACAATGAAACAATTAGATACATAAATTGTTATTTACTATATATAGTACTGGATCATTTGCTAATCTTTATACATGATACTCCATCATCACCCTTTTTGGTTTTGGACAAGCTCTACACTATTCACAGAATGTTCTTCCTTCTCACCTCTATTATATACTCCCTATCTCTCTTCAAAGTTGATCTCAAAACCAACCTCTTAGCAGAAGACTCTTCCAAGTTCCCAGTTATGCATGTTCTCATTTTCCTTCAGTTACTTTGCATTTACTTTCTGCATGTACCTTACAATTTTGGCAATTGTATATCTCTTGTCCTCCATTAGCCCTCTTGCCAGTAGAAAATTCCTTTACCAATACAGATTAACAACTGTTCTGCAGTTTATTATCTTAGAGTTGCCTGGGAGCATTGACAGAATAAATCATTTGCCCAAGAAAACTAGTATGTCTCAGAACCTGATTTGAACTCAAAACTTCCTGAATCTAAATCTGGCTTTCAATTCATTGCAGCTAAATTGGGTGGCACATAATAGTTCTTTATTGAATTGAACTGAAGTTGAAAAAATAATGAAATATCATATGATAAATACTGCCTATAAAAACAAATTACAAAAGAAATTGTTCTTTTTACTAATGCATTGTGGATGAAGTTGTAAACTGACTCAATCATTATGTAGAACACTTTGGAACTACATCCAGGAATTTATAACAGCTATTCTCTGGTGGCAAAAAATTGAAAATTGAGGGGATGCCCATCAGTTGAGGATATAAATCTTGAAGTAGCTAAGATGAAGAAGATATAATTAGAGCTGAACTTGTCCTTATCTAGACCTCTCAGGCTAGTATTAAATCCCAGGAGCAAAAAACTGTTTGTTCTAAAAGTTTGTTATTTAATTCAATTATTTGAACTCTTAGCCCTTTTCTAACCCAGCTACTCTTAAGTAAAATGCAGTTCATATAACTGGGCTGTTGTTTTTATGATATCATCTTTTATAAGTGACAAAGTACACTTAGATAGCTCTCATCAAAGGGTGCTCCCTTAAATAGTACACAATACAGCACATTCATGCTTCTCCTATGTTTTTCTTTTCCAATTCTTTTTAGAAATTATCCATGGATGTCTACCGAGGATTCTATAGTTTTCTTCCAGGAAAGTTAATTATATGTAGTTATGAATGCCATATTTCTTTTAAGCTTCTTTTTGCTTTAAGATAAATTTCATCATCATAACCAGGAGACACATTAAAAACAACTAAACCTCAAAGGAGGTTGTTACAGAATGATGGATTGAAAGAAAATAAAATTTTAAATACCTGTCTAAATTTTTACTTACAAATCAGTTATGCTAATAAGGAGAACTTAAAAATTACATTTATAGATAACTTAAAACTTTATTTTTTTTGTATCTACCCGCAATCACATAAAGAACTTAGTATTTGCTATTATGCAGTGTTTTGAAGACAGAACTAAATGTGGCTTTGTGATACAATGTGATTTTTTGTTTCTTTTCTTTTATCATTTCATCTAAGCATCTCTCTATATTTCAGTTCTCTCCACACCATTAATGTCATATCTAGCCAAAAATTTTTCTTTAAAATTTTTATAGCATTTTTCTGTGATCTTTCCTTTATTCTTGATCTTCAATTTATCTGTTTTCATGTTATATCCTTCCTAGTGAATAGTAAGCTTCTTGAAGGTAGCCTCTGTTTTTCACAGTTGTGACTCTTGTATTTAGCATATTTTAGTACTTAAATGTTTATTGAGTTGCATTAATGTATAAAACAAAAATTCTGAAAAGAAGACTAATTTCAATAGAATAGTAAGAATTATAGAAAATGGGATACAACTGGTTTTTCCAGGACTATTTGATGCTTTTCAATTTGTTGCTAAAGGAATATAATAACTTAAAACTTTAGAAAACTCATTTCAGTCTTTTCATTATATCTACTATTGTCTCTTAATCTCTTATCTGCTCTATGTCCTTAGTAAATAATTCAAAACCAGGAGGGATAGTTTATATACTGAAAAAAAAAAAACAACCTAAGATTCAAAAAGGCAACTAGAGATCTTATCTAATGAAATAAAATAGAATGGGATTATCTGAGGACTGGATATGTGATTTCATTGGTGCAGGTAACTCCTGGTGAGGAAGTTTTCTCTATTAATGCAGATAAGTACCTTTCTTGGTTCTTCTGGAGTTAAAGAACTGCCTTTGTGACTGAGAAATATAGCTTGGAGTCTTACAGCTAGTACATGTCAGAGAGGAGCTTGAACTTAGAAATTCCTGGCTTCAAAGCCAGGCCTCTATGTACTCTGCCATGCTATTTCTAAATAGGTTGATATTTGAATGCAATGAATGAGAAATCTTACATCTTACATTGAGTCTCTATCTCCATTTCCTCAGTCACTAGTGAGGGAAGACAGGGGATACTATGGTCTGGATCATTGAAATGAGGATGTTCTCTGAACCGCTTTAAAAAGGAATAAGAAGCACTGTACTTAGCACAGTGGTTTATACATAATAGGTGCTTAATAAATGTTTATCAAATGATTGATTGAATGAGAGACAAGCAGACAAGAACCAGCACTAACTGTGCCAAAAGGTAATAGCAGTTGAGAAGATGGAACTACCAATTCTTCAGATCACTTACAGCATAGCATATGTACATTCTGGGGACTTGGGATGAATCAGTAAAATCAAGTTTTATCCAGTCACATGTACTTTAGATTAGGGCAACTTAAATTTTTTCTATTGGGATCCCTTTTTAGCCTGAGAAATTTTTATGTGGCCCTGGGTATGTAGGTATACAAATCAAATATTTAATGCTAATAAATCACATTTTATGACCCCCCACATTCATATTATGATACCCATAAGAGATCAAGAGCTGTAGTTTAAGAAGCTGGGCTTTAGATCACATAAAGAGGAGGCTGATCAGTGGGTGAGGAAATTCAAATCCAAGTCATATGGGGATAAAGGAACGCAGAATGTTTAACATGAAGATTAAGAGGAGATGGTATAGTTATCAAAGTGTGTCACAGATTGTTATATGGGAGAGAAATCAAGTTTACGGGATTTCTAAAGGTAAGAGGAGAAAAAGATAGTGGAAAAAGTTCTTAGTGATTAGTGCTATACAACGTAGGATGTGTCATCATCTTGGAGCTGGTGATCAGTTACCCATCTTTGAAAGTCTTCAAGTAAGGTATAAATGTGGCCAAAGGTTTGCTAAAAAGTGGCTTCCTAATTCAGCTTTGGATTGAACAAGATGACCTCTGAAGGGCTTCTAATTTTGATATATTATGATTCAATGATAAAGATAGTTTTGTTAGGTGAAGATATTCTGAAAGTTTAATTAGGTTAAACATTCAAAGAATATGCTTTATACATGAAGACAGCACTGCTGTTTCTTTGTGAATAACATAAACTCTTTGTTTACTATTTTCCCCAATTGCAATGATAGATTTTTTTAAAATGAGGTATCATTCACACTTGTTCCTCAGCAAATGTGAGATGTCTGGTCAGTTTGAAGAGTCGTGATCTATAGTAATGAACCTGAATTTTCCTCTGTGGTGAAATAAATTCACCTATGAGGTTCAAAATCAAAGTCCTGGTTTACTTAGAACCTGGCTCTACTATATTAATAACTGAAAAAAATTTTCCCTTTAAATTCGGTCAATCACAGGTAAATTGTAGGCCACACCTTTAATGTCAAATTTTCCAAAGGTTTGCACAACGAACACCTGAAAAAAAAACACCCCAACCTCATAAATATGCCTTGAGTAAAGTGTACATGCAACTACCTGTTTATGTTTGCAATGAATTAATTTATACATGAAAAATCCATATGAATGCCCAGATTTAGAAATAGGTTAGTACAAGAAAAGCAAGCTTATTTTTAGCTGCTACTAGAGCAGATCCTAATACAAGTTAGGTCTTTAGTTTTATTCCAGTGTAATTTTTTTGTGAAGAAAAAAAGATGTTGGCTATTACATCTGATGCATTTACTATTCAGAGAAAGAAAAAAAATGACTAATCACAGTATAGTAGATATTAACCTTATTAATGCATAAAAACTGGCAAAAGAGAAAGATAATTATCAATGCAGAACTACATAATTTGACCTTTAAAAATGCTGCAAGATAGGAACATTTCCCCAGCCTGCAAAATTTTTAATGCTATGAAAAGAAATTTAAAATGATATATTTCAGTTGGAGAGGTCACCGTCTTCCCATCTGGGAGGCCTGGTTTTTCTTGGATGTTAGGCTTTCAAGAGACCTTCTTGGGAAAAAGAGGTGACAGCCAACTCATTGCCTAATTGATTTAGGAATAGTGCCCAGGGAGATAGTCCAATTAAGTCTACAAGCCGGCAATTAGCAGGAAGGCCTCTAAATCCCTGCACTGAGAGCTTGTTTGCTTTAGTAAGAACATAAATGTGCTAGAGATAGGCAGGGAAAGCTGGGCTTTCTGGAAAGCTGCTGTGAGTAGTCCCACAAGGGAGAACTAAAGAAAAACTAGGTATACTGGGCAGGGAATCTTCTGCTTAATAGTTAACTGGGTAATTTAGAGGGTGTATTTTTTTAAACAGACAACATGCAAAACATCAAACATCCACTTTAGTGTTGAATGTGGAGATATACAATTGTAAAACCTGTTGTTGGACAAAGTGGGGTTGGATTATTTATCTTACAATAAGTGACAGTGTACACATCTTTTTAAAGCCTTTCAACATTCTTCTTGGATAATAATGACCTTTTGAGTATATTCAGGTACATTTCTATTATTTGGAAAGACAGTATTCCAACTAAGATATAATAAATCTATTCACTAATAGATAATTATCTTTTAGCTCAAATAAGATGCTATAGGTAAAATACTCATTAAGTCTTAAAGTAAAATGTAAATGTTAGCTACTATTATTATTTTAAGTTAGTAAAATCATATGAATTAAATTAAATTAATTTTAGGAGCTAAAAATAATTGCCATATTGCTTAAGTCCCTATCTCCTAGGAAGTTTTATATTTTTGTGTGAATTGCCAATGTTTTAATCAATGAGATAGATTCACAAATCTATTTGTAAAAATAGGAGCTAAGTTTTTCAGCATTTAAAAATGTGCTTTGTTTCTATTTTCTGTTTACTGGCAATAACATGTACAATCAAAACACCATTTACATATTTAAAAGAGAAGTTAGGGAACAGCTAAGTGGTTCAGTGGATAAAGTGCTGGGCCTTGGAGCAGATAACCCAAGTTCAAATGTAGCCTCAGACATAAGCTAGTCATGTGATCCTGAACAATTTGTCTTAGATTCCGCAATTATAAAATGGGAATAATAATTATAACGCCCAGCTTACAGGATTTTTGCCAAGACTGAATAAGGTAATCTTTGTAAAAGTACTTAGCACAGTGCTGGCACATAGTACTTACTATATAAACACATATTACTTTTTCTTGTGTTTATCTATATTTTTCACTTTGGATTTTATTATGGATTCTTCAGCATTGACATTTGACAAGAACCACCATAATGCTGAATTAGAAGTCGAAGTCTGACTTTAAATGTTGACTTCATAATCTATCTTAGATAAATTGTCTAATCTTTCTGAACCTATTATCTTTATCTTTTTAAAGAAAAAAATCATCAGGTATCTAAGGTCTCATCAAGATCTATGAAAAAGAGTTCTGATTTAGAGGAGACAAATTCAAATCCTTGCTAGAACACCAGCAGTCTGACATAAGTAAATTATTTTTCTTTGAGCCTCAATTTTCTCATCTGAAAAATGAGATGATTTGCCTATCATATCTACTTCATTGAGTTTTTTGTGAAAATCAAATGAGAGAATTTATGGAAAATGCTTTGTTAAGTTGTAAATCACTACATAATTATCAGTCCTTGTTATTGTTGTTGTTTAAATGTTAAATGATCTAGCAGAGGGTTTCCAATATGTTGAGTATTTCTGAGAGGATATGCAAAGAATCACACGTGATGAAAACAATCTCTATAAATGGATGAAAAACTCATATTTATAAGGCCATAGATCCATCAAAATATCCAAGTATTCTTAGTAAGACTATATTTTTTGGAAATTGAGGTAATTAAAAAAAATTCAAGTCATTTTTTATTGAGATGTTTTGTTGAAAACTATTAATTTCATTTTTGAACATTCAGAAATTCTGATCATGGAAATAACAAATCAATGTAATTTTTTGTGATAAATGTCTGAAGTTCCTATTGGAATATTTATGAAATAATGTTGATAATGAAACCACATATATAAAAGATAAAGCCTAGACTGATCTGATCAAAAAGTGAATGTAGGGAATAGTTTTATGCCTTTAATTCTAACATCAGTAATAGAAACACTTTTTAATTCACACTTTATTCTTTTATTTTACTCACCTAGTTTAAAGAGAAGTACACCCAGTGGCCCTCTGTCAAACTTAAGGAATAGAAGATCATGAATGTCAATACTGTTAGAAGTCTGAGGAACAAACTGAGAAGCTGTCCACTGCATTTGAATGAGGCCACTGGAGACATCAAAATGTTTACTAAGTTGCAGGATTTTCTTTGGTGAGCAGTCTTCTGCCAAAAGTTGTACTTTAATAGGTGATAATGCTATGTCAAAAATCTGCAAATCCCCCTGGGTACTTCCAACCAGTAGGATAGCCCCACCTGGGTGGCAACTAATGAATGTAGGCAAAATTTCAGCCTGAGCCAACAGAGTCACTGTTCGGTGGGCTTCATAGAGAATGATTGAAGAATCTTCACAGCCTAGAATTAGTTTGTCTTCAGCAACATTCCTGCAGCAGCTGATGGCCTTTGATCGTAGTGGTATTCTGGTGACTGTTACACAGTGGATTTTATTTCGAACACACTCATAAATGCAGCTGTCAGCCATGGGCTCTTTGTCTACACTGATGGAATGCTCTACTGTGTGCACCTGATAAGGCTGATTAGTGCTAAAGCTAGCATCAAGTGGATTCCATTCTGTACGGATGAAACTCAGAACCTGTATGAAAAAAAGTATATTCAGATAAACATTTATTTTCTTCTTTCAATGCATAATGTGTTGTATATTAACTAGTGTGCTAGCATCTTATTAGAAACCATTCCTTTCCCAATTTGAACTAAGCAACACAAAATTTAAATATAGAAATAGAACAGTATCGGAAATAAAATTTATCATTAAAATATTGCTTTAAACTTTTTGGGAGAGTTTAGGAAAAATATAAAATAAAAAGATCTTGACAAATATCTATGTACTACATGCATGACATAACTAAATAGCCTGAATATGATTCAATTATTTTAGGCAAAAGTAATAGAAATGGCACCCAAACTTCCAATGCTATTTGTTTGGAGGAAAAAGAAAGACATAGAGAGGTTAAATGATTTGATTGAAGATCCATAGATAGTAAGCGTCAGAGGTGGGTTTGAACTCAGGTCTTCAGAGTCAAGTGCTATTGTTTTTTCCACTGTACCACATTGCCCCCCAAATCATACTTATTATCAAACAAATGGATGTAAATACTAATGGTTATTTGAGATAAGTAGGGAAGAAATCATTTTGTTTAGAACATTATTCTCTGGGCAATAGAAATGTGATGCTATAAAGCTTCAGTGACATTTTTTCTTCTGGGGACTGGTGATGACAGTAGTGATGGCAGTGGGTAAAGAGAAGAATTTAAGAAAAGAGAGGATGGTGGACAATTAAAAGGGATAGGAGAGAGTAGTAGTGGCTTTAGGATGATAGAAGATGGATTGTCCATCAAACAATTAGCAATCAATCAACAAGGTTATTAGTTGTCTATTATGTGCTAAATATTACAAAGACCAAAAAAAATAGTCCCCACTTTCAAGAGACTTACATTTTGACTCCTTCCTTCCCCAGAAACCTACCCATACCCATTTGGGTCTTAGAGAAGAGTATGTTTCCCTAGGAAAAAACTGTTTCATGGTAATATGACTCTAGAGAAGAATCATAAAATGTGTCTAGTCACATAAAACGGGATAGTGGAGGACCACAAAGCATGAACCTCTCAATGAGATGGTTTTGCCGTCATTCCCCAGACTCCCTATTGCTCAGGAAGGAAGCTTGCCACTCTGAATATCAGTGCTCTGGGGCAAAGACTCTGCCCTAGTCATCAGTTATAATAATTCATTTGTTTTAAACTCAAGAAAAAAAAATAAGTTAAGATCTACTGATTGTTATAAGCTGATGATGTTGGTGACATAGGAAATTTTTTTAAAAATACTTTCATACTTTTAAATACTTTTAGTAACAAAAGCAGGAAACTAGTTAGCATGACAGAAATAAAAGAGCACTGGACTTAAATTTACATGACCCAAGTTGCAGATTTAGACTGAATCTGCCACATTACAACCTTCAGAAATGATTTAATTCCTCTTAGTATCTGCTTCTTAGTGGGAGAGGAGGGGTGGGAAAGAACCTTTCTCTGCTTATTTCATAGTTTAGTATGGATCAAAGACAATAATTTAAAGTGCTCTGTAAATAGCAACAATTTAAAGTATTAGTATCATCAATACTAATCATCCTCAAAAAAAAAAAGAAAGGACAAAAACTACAACAAAAGAAGAATGTGATAGTAATTCACATTGATATAGCATTTTGAGATTGATGTACTTTTACTACAATAATCATGTCAGGTGCATAATAAATAATAATTTGTATATGTCTGGCACTTAAGGTTTGTAATGTACCTTCCTTCCAATAACCCTGTGAAGTAGACAATGCAAATAGTATTATTCCAATTTTTCAGAGAAGGGAACTAAAGCCCAGGGAGCTAGTCAAATTACATGGCTAGCTAAATTTGGGATGGATTTGAGCTTGTGTTTCTTAAGATGAAGTCCAATAGCTTTTTCCTCTATTCCGAGCTGCCTTTCAGTAAAAATTCTAATAATGCTGGATATTAATTTTAATCACATATATACATATGAGTATATATGCATATACATTATATATATTATATATACATCCATATGTATGTGTATACACACACATACACAAACATCACTGAACAAAACTCAAAAGTAAATAGTAAAGGTAGGCACAAAAATATCTCTATTTTTGAAATGGATGTATCCCAATGACAGACATCTTAATCAGAAAATTCATAATCATAGGCTAAAATAATATGAAAGGTTCCACTCATGTGGAAGATGAATTACACTTGCTCTGCATAGCCTATGCTAATATGGATGGTAAATTATAGGGAAGCTCAATATAGGAAAACTATTCCAATAATAAGTATTTTTCAAAAGTAGAATGGGAAGTATCAAGTTTCTTTTTATTGAGGTTTTCTTTCATATTTTTAAAATGGTATTGCTTTTCTAAATTATAGTACATGATTGTGATAGAATATTATTGTGTTATAAGAAATGACCATCAGGATGATTTCAGAAAAATCTGGAAACATTTACATGTACTAATGTAAAGTGAAATGAGCCGAACCAGGAGAACCTTATACACAGTAGCAATAGTGCTATACAATGAAGATCTATGAATGATTTAGCTCTATAGACTCAGCAATACAATGATTCAAGACAGTTCCAAAGGCAACACAATGAAATATACCCTTTCTCACTTTCTCCCTTCTTCCTTCCCTCTATCTCCCCTCATCCTTCTTCCTCTCCCTCTTCTTCTCCCACTATCTTGTCTTTTTGTACAAAATGTCTAATATGGAAATGTTTTACATGATTGTACATTGATAACTAAAATTAGACTGCTTATTGTCTGGGGAGGGGGGAATAGGAAGGAAGGAAGGATAGAATTTGGAATTCAAAACAAAAAAAAAAAACAAATGTAAAAATAGTTTTGACATGTAATTGAAAAAAATAAAATATTTTTTAAAAATCTGAACTTAACCCCCAATAAGATGAGCATTTCTATATACAAAGAAGAATAGGGGGAAAGGACCATATATGAAACCACCAGTATTTTATGAATAATATTAAATGTTTTCTAATATATTCGATATGTCACTTCCAAAGCTGTCCTATTTCACAGTATTTTCTATTGACTTTTATTTTGATTCTTCTATGCATCTTTTTTCATTTTTGGAGCCCCATCACTAGTTCTCCTTCTACAAAGTAAAAAATAAATAAAACTCTTTAATTTGATATGCAGAATTAAATGAAACAAACTCCCCACATTGGGCATACGTTCTGAGGCACATTCTAGAAATGTGTTTGTTATTCTGCACTTTGATTTCATCACCTCTCTCTCAGAAGGTGGGTAACATGTTTTATTATGTCCTTTGGAATCATGGTTGGTCATTATATTTATCAGAATTTTAAAGTTTTTCAAAGTTGTTTTTCTTTTTTAAAAAAGTCATTGTTACTAAATAAATTGTTCTGCTTCTGCTCATTTCATTCTGCATTAGTTCAAAAAACCTATTTAGGTTCCTCTGAAATATTCCCTTTCATCATTTTTTATGGTATAATAAAATCCCATTACATTTATACACCTTGATTTGTTTCAACATTTCCTAATTGATGACTATCCTCTTAGTTTTCCAACATTTACCATTACAAAAAGAGGTCCTATGGATATTTTTGTTAATATGGGTTTTTTTTACTCTTTTTTGTTTCCTTTGAGGGTAAAGGCCTAGTAGAAGTACTATCATCAAATCAAGGGGTATGCCATAACTTGGGGACCATTTTAATTACAGTTCAAAATTGCTTTCTTGAAATGCACTGTTCCACCAACATTACTTTCCCTTAATGTATACAATTGTCATTTTCTTTCTTCCATTTTTTTCCAGATGATAAGTATGAGGTAGTTGTTTTTGCTTCTGATCAGAATGCCCCTTTTCTCCCTTATTTTAACAAATCAAATGGATCCATTAAAAAAAGGAAATACAAATACCACTTCTTTTCTTTAGTCTTAATTGGTCTTTAAGGCAAAAGTAATCACTCTGTTCTCTGAATTTCCATAAATGCTTTCTACTTTTCTTATGAAATTTAGACCCTTCTTGCATAATAACTTTTGTTGCACTTCTCATATCTTCATTAGTAGATTACAAATACCTTCACAGTACAATCTTGGTAAACCTCACAGGAACTAGCTTTGATATAACAGGCATTCAGTAAATACGTGTTGAATGAAAAAAAAAATTAAATGTTAATGAAAATAACATCTGACTTCCTAAAAAGGAGTTCTATTTCTAGGCTATCAATCAACAAGTATTTATTAAATACCTAATTGTGCCAGACACAAGAGAAACAAGTAGAAAGGATAAAATAATCCCTGCTCCCTGGGTTGACATTCTAATGGGAATGAGGGAAGAAAAATACAAATAAAAATATATAGTATGAATACAGACTGAATAAATACAAATATATACAAAATAGTTAAATGAAAGAGAGATTGGGATGGAGTGGCAATAACGACTCATGAAAAGCTTATGAAGAAGATAATGTATAAGCTGAGTAAAAGGAACAGAGGCTCTCTAGGAGGCAGAAGGAATGAAGGATTACATTTTACTCGTATAAGATAGCCATGCAAAGGCACAAAAATGACAGAAGGAATGTGAGAAATAGCAAGAAGATCCATTTGTCTGAATAGTAATGCTCAGGAAGGCTGAATGAATAGGTTGGGGACAGGTTGTGAAGGGTTCTAAAAGCTAAAAAAGAAAAAAGCTAAAAAAAACAAACAAACGCTAAAAAGGTTATTTTTCATCCTGGAGGATAACATTCATGCTGGAGTTTAGCAACAGTATTCCCATTGACTAGAGATTTAAAGCAAGGAGACCAATTAGGAGACTGTTGTAGTTCTTAATCAAGGAAGCACTAAGAGCATGCCTCATACTTACATCCCTAGAAAGAACCAAGATTCCAAACTATTTTCCAAGCCCAGAAACTAATGGATGTTGCCAATTTAACCAATTTGTTTATGTGAAAGAATATGAAAAAAGAGAAATGTTTAATACCAAATTAATCATTAACACATCTTTCAAAGAGATAATAGCAAATCATAAATAAACAGCCATGGGAATGTAGGATTCAAGAACAAGAAGAATCTTAATATCATTTCATTACAAATTATATAAGTGAGAAAACCTGAAAAAAATTATCACTTGCTAAGTGAAATGAGCAGAACCAGGGTTTCATTGTATATGGCAATAGTAAGATTATAGGATGATCAAATTCTGATAGATGTACCTCTTCTCAACAATGAGATGATTCAGGCCAGTTCCAAAAATCTTGTGATGATGAGAACAATCTACACCTAGAAAGAGGACTGTGGGAACTGAGTGTGGCTCACAACAGCATTTTCACTTCTTTTGTTGTTGTTTGTTTGAATTTTTTTTTCTCATTTTTTTTCCTTTTTGATCTGATTCTTCTTGTGCAGCAAGATAATTGTGCAGCAAGAGTATGCCTCTACTGGATTTACATAGATTTTTACCATGTTTAACATATATTGGGTTACTTGCCATCTAAGAGAGGGGATGGAGGGAAGGGAGAAAATTGGAAACCAGGGTTTTGCAAGGATCAATCATGAAAAATTATCCTTATATATGTTTTGAAAATAAAAAGCTTCAACAAAAAATGTTATCACAAACAAAAATATCAGCCAACTGGGGTATGAATTAGTAAGTGATAATCTTTAGGATATTAGATTAATAATCTAATACTCAAATGTATCTATGCTATCATCAATTTGGGAGTTCCCTTTGAAGATATAGAGAACAGGCTATCCATGACTGGCCATTCTGGACAACTCTTGTTACTGTTCTCCCAAAAGATTGCTACAGAGGAGATCTTCCTAAAATACCAGAGGCTTTTCTTGATTTATCCCAACATCCTGAGTACACCAGTAAAATAGTTTGGCTGTCTACCTTTTATCTTTCACTCATGGCAGTCCATTTTTTCTTCTAATGGTATAAATCCTTCATGAGGATTTTTTTAGAGTTCTTTTTTTTAGAGTTGCCCATTGATTATATTTTGTAGCTTGCTCGTATTCACCATGTATCTTTCCATTGTTGGTTGATACTCATTTTTGATTTTTCAGAATCAGTGGCATTCCATGCATTGTTGCCATTTAACAATCAGTGAATCAATGACCAATATTTATTAAGTGCCTGCTATATTCCAGGAACTATGCAAAGCTCTTGGAATGCAGCAATTCTGCTGAAATGTCAATAAAAGAAGGGCCTGTGCTTTCATGAAGAACTTGGAGTTAGTAAATAAGCTTCTTATTTCCCCCAAGCAATTTAGCCCACTCAGTCTTTTCCTCCTTTTTAAGGCTGAATCAAGCTTATTGTCCATCTGTACTACCTGTCCTAAATTAAGACATTGTTCAATAAATTCTATAGTATGTTAAAAATGCATGTTGGAATCTGGACAATAGACACTCTCCATGTATTTGGTCTTGTCTGTGTTTATGAATGAACGGTACAAAAACTTTGTAATGATTCCATCTATTTGAACATATATTTATCTAGTTATTTATATCTCCCTGGTTATAATGTAAGACCACTGAAAATAGGGACTGTTTTTGGCCTTTTTTGGTATTTCCAGTGCTTAACACAGTGGCTGGTTTATTGTAAGATCCTTAGAAATGTTTACTGATTGATCACATCTACCAAGTGTTGGGCCTTGATACAATGGAGACCAATGTCCTCTGACAACAGGAATATCTGGTGGGCCTCACTATCCATGGGGAATCTCCCTTTGACTTGGACTCTGATAATTACAATGGTGAAAATATTTGTTGGGCATATATTTCTCTGCTTTTTGCCTCACCTGATTTTTGACAATAAGCACTGTATCAACTTAGTATGGTATTACCAAATTCATTTCTGTTTTCTCTGCCTACTAAAGACAGGGAGAGGAAAAACACAGATTAAACAAAGATGTGAGGGGACTAATCAAGGTAGACATTCAAGATAAGAAATAGGAGGAAAAACAACAAAGGTTAGGGGAAAATATTCATATCATTAATACTGCAAAAGGTGATGGAAAGAACAACCATAACTACTGACCTGTAGACTTTCTCTCCCATATACAATCTATAGGGACTCCCTATATACAATCTTTTTTGGGAGACTACATGAAATGAAGTCTTCCTAAATAAAAGTATTTATAAAGAACAAGCAAGCTCTGGGAAGCAGTTTTCCACAATGGTCTACACTTTCATCATTTCTCAATTAACTAAAACATGTAGAGAATATGTGATCTCATTGCTTGTATGTCAGTCCCTACCCTCATTCTGTGCAGTTATCATTATTCCATGTATCTCAGATAGTGATCTTATCCATTCTCTTATGATTGGTGGAGAAACTATTTATTAAGCATTTTATAGGTGCTAAGCATAAGGTTAAGCATTGGGGATTCAAAAATAAAAGCAAGATAATTCTTCCTCTCAAAGAACTTATACACTGATCAAGAGGCAAAAAATTTTATAAAATGGTTCAGCTTCAGGAAATTAGGGAATAAGCATTTAGTAAGCATCTACCATTTGCCAGGAATTGTGTTAGAGCTTTACAAATATTATTTCATTTGGTCCATGTGAGGTAGATATCATCATTATCCCTATTTTACAGATGAGAAAACTGAGGAAGACAGCAATTTACTAGTTTGCCCAGAGTCACAGTCAGTAAGCATCTGAGGCTGGATTTAAATTCTGGTCCTCCTGATTCCAGTCCCCTTTATTCCCTGGTGCCACTGACTGCCTCTTTAGTGCATATAGTAAAGCCCAGAGGACCTTAGGATATAGTAGCAAGTTGGATTTTAATTTCTCCCATTAAAACACAAGTTCTTTGAAAATAGGGATTACTTTATTTATTGGATTTATGTCCCTAGTGCCTAACACAGTGGCTGATAGTAAGTGCTTAAAAATATTGGCTGATTGATGGATCCAAGTGTTATGAGCAGTAATGCAGGACAAGAGATATAGGACCTTGCTGATCCCCACTGGGAAGCCAGTCTGGTAGGTACTCTAGGTTTCTGTAGGGGTGGAAATTGATGGAATGAGACAAAAAGGGAAGGTGAGGGAAGTGTGCTCTGACAGGATTTGTAGTGTAGTAGGAGCTATAAATCCTCCTTTAATACAGATTTTATAAAAGAAGAAAACATTTTTGGTCTGTCTTTAGCCTTTGCCAGCCTCAGCTCCTTTTAAATTCAGCATTTGATACTCCTTTTTGCTTATCTTTACTTTTATTTTCCTTGCACATTTTAAAAAATATATGTTGCTTTGGTGAGTCCTCTGTGTATTCACATGTCTTTTCAGATGACTACAGTTATCCCTCTTCATTAGAATTTTTTATTTCCCTTTGGAAATGTAATCCTTGAGAGCTCACCCCTCCTAAGTTGACTTCTTATATAGCATTGTAGTCCATGGTATCTTACCTACCTATCCATTGAACCCTATAAAGCCTGCTCTCCCAAAATCTAGCATGCAAATCAGATTATGCCCAGCATGTCCCTTCCTATCACAGACTCTAGGGAGAAATTATTTCCTCTCAAGTACCCTCATTTTCACTCCTTCACCTTTCTAAAAACTAGTTCTTTCTTAGCAAGAATCAGATCTGGAATAAAAGTTTTTTCTTTATCCTGTGAAGGATGAAATGATAATTAGGACAAACTGAAATGTCACTAGTAAAAATGTTTGGTTTCGGCAGAAAGACACCAGAGAATGCTAGCTGAAGTCTTCTATTCTATCTGAATACTATACTATTCAGATGCCTCTGAAGCTGGCTAGTGATGCTTTTCTCAGGTTGAGAACTGATACAGAGGAACTGGCATTGACTTAGAGAACAGTAGATTCATGTCTCCCATTTCACAATGATCCAGAATATGTACTCACCAAGTAGATTGGTGAGTAGAATTTCTCACACAATTTTTGTTTTTCTCTCTTTTGTGTAAAATTAAATCTACGTAAGTTAAATGTGCTTATGAGATGGCTCTCCAATCTATCTTGTTCATGCATTTGTGAACATGCTTAATTACTCCAATGAGAGTTAAGCTCCACGAAGGCAAGGATCCTTTATTGTATTTATGTCTTCTTCCTAACCTATAGTAGGTGCTTAATAAATATTTTGTTCTTCCCCCAAAAATTATTTAATGTCAAAAAACCTGGGTTTGAGTATTAGCTTTGACATTTATTAACTATATGAACTTAGGAAAGTCAATAATCTCTATGAACTTCAGTTTCCTCATCTGTTAAATGAGGACATTGCATTCTGATCATGTTTCTTAGAATAGGACTTTGTATATTTTAAAGCAGTATAGTAAAAAAGCACTTTATTAATCATTATTATTGAATGCCAAGCAAAAAAAATTGGTCTTCATTTCTTAAGTCAGAAAGGGCCACTCAAAATTTTTGAAGAAGACAGTAATATAACCAGATCTATATATTAAAAAGAAGAGGTTGGCAATGTTGGGAAGGATGGCTTAGTAAGGGAGAATAAAGTTGGGAAAAACTGTTGGGAGGATACTAAGAGATTCTAGAAAGCTGATAACAATGGTTATAGGATGAATCAAGAAGTGAGGGTGGAGGGGAGAAATGGAATAATATGTAGTTAGAAGTAATACAATTTGATATCTAATCAAACAGGAAAGATGAAGAAGAGCAAGAATCAAAGACATCATAAAAATTTTCAAACAAGGGAATCAGGATAAGTGATGATGCCAGTAAGAGACATAATCATATTAAGATAAACAAGTTTAATTTTAAGGTATATATGGGACATGTTTTCAAAAGTTCAACTTCATAAGTACAAGCTAAGAGAAGTGTGGCTGGAAAACAATTTGTCTGGAAAACATCTGGAGAACTCTGTAGATAAGTAAGTCCATTATGAGTCAATGATGTGATATACAGCCAACAAAATTTCTTTGTGATCTAATTCTAATAGGTTTAGATTTTATTTATAACTTAAAATATATATATAAATCCAGGCTTTTGTTGTGGTTTGGGGGTAATCCAGTGATTCCTAAATTTTCTTTTCTTGACATGTTTTCCTGGATGGAAATACACACACACACACACACACACACACACACACACATCTCAAACATCTTTCTCCTTTTCTATTTATTTTTCAGTCTTTTGGTTTTGTTTTCATTTTTCTTTCTATCTCATGGAATTATTGACTCATTGATCTACTCTTAGCCTATTCTAGTTTTTAGGGAGTCCATGTATAAGGTTCACTTTCTTTTCTTCTAAGTCATTCATTTTCGTTCCAATTCTTTCCTCCAGAGCCTCCATTCCTGTTTCATTTCTAGATACTCATATAAACCTTGTGGAATGTCATATTTTTTTTTCTTTGAATCACTGCTTGGAATTAGCACAAATATTCTCTTCTGTTGAAAGGATCTTTAGATCTACACTGATTTAAAAAATTCAGATGATTGTTATTTTCTTTGATGTACTTATTTTTCTAGCTTTTGTTCCTGAACTGGTGCATTGTGTGAATGTCAGAGTACAACCTCTATGATGGTACCCCCTGCCTGATTTTGCTATTAGCTCCTGGGTTCCTATACTGACCTCTACCTTGTGGAGTTAAGCCCTACGGGATCTTTGAGATTCCAAGGGCTGGATCTTCATTATCTGATAATAGAAGTTAAGAATCTTGGAATCTTCAGATGCCTGAACTATCCTGATATGAAAACTGCCACATTATCCTAGTCATAGCTGTGCTTCCAAGGTCACAAGTTTTAAGCTTTCTGTACCACCCTTCCTCAAGCTTTCTGACCTCCATGGGACTTTTTCTATAAACTATAAATCATTATATTGACACAACATACTTATATTAACTAAAATTAAAACAAATGTTTAAAAATATCTTAAAAAGGATAAAATTGGGGAATATTTTTATAGCTAATGGATTTTTCAAGCTAATCAGAACAAAAGTTAAAAGGCATTCAAACCTTAAAATACAAACTCAAAAATCAGAATACTAAAGAAAATGAATATGATCTTTTAATCCTTGACACTAAAGTTCTTAGTGATATAATTTTAAGGTGAATTTTCTCCCTCTTCTCTATGTAGATAGATATAAAATAATATTGACGTCCATACAGCAAACTTTTAAATGCAAAGACAAAAAGAATTGCATTCTTTTTCTTTTGGAATAGTGAATAATAGATAAAGCTTACATAGTGAATCAAATAAGATTTCTAACAGTGGATTCTGAGCAGAAAATTGGCTTAATGAAGAGATAAAAGAAAACAAAAAAATAGGAATAAGCTCTCAGTGACTGAATTATCTTTTTTCAGAATAAAAGAAAGATTTGATTTATTTGTTGGATTTAAGAAAACTGCTAATTTCACACCGTAAACTTCTATACCACATATCTTTAATTAGTGGAACTTGTAATATATTCAAAGAATAAATGGTTTGATACATAAATATCACAATGAATAGAAATAAAAACAATATTAATTCACTTAAAATAAGAAATTAAGTTCTCCAAAGCAAAATATTTATTTGTTATATATTTGTAGTTCAACCTACAGAAATGTTCAATTTTATTTCTATGTCTCCTATTTTTGATGTATCCTTATATTAGTTCTCTTATTCCTTGGTCTTTAAAGATAATGTGACAACTAGAATAATTGTCCTCAATTTGTATTTGGATAGGTGTTTTCATAACTCAGTTCCTGGTATTTTATAATGTATTCTAAATACTGTGATGATTCTAAGATATCTCACATATAAAAGATCAACTGCATTTTTTCATAGATTTGAGATATAATATCACACAAGCTTTAACTACTAAGCCTAAGAACTATCTTCAAGGAAATGGAAATAGGATAAAATAACCACATACAGTAATAAAACCTGACATGATTCATAAAAGCAGTGAAAAAATATGACCAAATTAATAAAACAAAAGATGTGAAATGGAACTGGTTATTTGTTATAAGGATTTGTGATTTCACTGTTATGAGTTCTCCCTTCAATAATATAAATCCTAATTGTTCTTAGTTGGTTATCTTCACAAATTAATATGGCTGAAATAATTTATTACCTTGTGACCAGGTTCTAAGTGATGAACCTCTTCCTAGCAAAGCTAGGCTAGCCAACTGATCAATCAATAAATATTTTTAAATAATTACCTGATGCCATGGCAAATAAAAAAAAATAAAAATGAAAATTTCCTGACCTTCAAGGAGGTAGGGAGTGGGAGATGATTTTATATAAGTGAGTATATACAAAATAAATATCAGATACTTTTTTGAGGGGAACATTAGCAGCTAGCAGTTGGTGGGCATGGAAATCAGGAAAGATATTATATGGAAGGTAGCATATGAACTGAGTTTTGTAGGACACTAATGATTCTAAATGCAGAGATGAGGAGTGAATGCATCCCAAGAATTGGGAACAACCTATACAAGGCAAAGGGATGAGAGATGGAGTATTTTATGGTCCTCAGACAACAGACATGGTTTTATATTTTCTCAATTATGCAAATCATAACTCACTTATGCCTGTGCAACTTGTGTGTCTCTTTTCCAAGTTTCCCAAGTTTGGCAGAGGGAATTAACTCAATATGCCAAAGGAATTCATTGTTTTCTTATAATATCAATAAAGTACCAGTAGAGCATGAGGATTATTAATCAGTTATCTGTCACTCTCCATCATTTCTGCTTTCATGTTTCTTTGATAAAATCCTTTATATTTTTCTTTGTTGGACAGTGGAGAAAGGTCTCACATTTAGAGTACTCATAGCTTAGTTAATTTTTGTAGATGGTCTAAAACTTGGTATTCTTTGCATTTTCTACAACTTTGACATCAATGCTGCAGTGGGGAAAGGAGCCAACCACATAGGTAAGAGGGTCTTTTTATTTTCTTTTATTGCACAGATTGACTTTGCCAAGGAATTCATCACCAAGTAGCCTGTCTACTAGTGATATAGATTTCTATACTTGGCTAAGCTGGTATTCAAAAAGCCAGTGTTATACTAGGCTTGAAACCTTTTTTTTAAAGCATGATAGAACCTGCTAGAGGAGACTAGATTACATTGGGATAACTTCAAAACCCCATAATCACCTCCATGTGATTAGGGTTCTCAATTCTATCTCAAAAATCCTCAGAAACTGTGATTCCCCCCACACAAACACGCCCCTGAAATCTTGCAAAATTCTTTCAAAATGCACCAGAAGGAACAATGATGAAGAAAACAAAAAATAAACAGCCATAAGATCCTTCATCCTATCTAGGATTTCACAAAAAAGTGACAAAATCATGCAAAAGCTCAATTAGTCAACAATAATCACCCATTAAGCACTTACTATATACCAGATGTTGTGCTAAATGCTTTACAAATACTATCTCATTTGATCTTTACATTAATCCTGGAAGGTAAGTGCTATAAAAAAGATAAAAGATAGTCAGTGGTTTTAAGGGGCTAACAATCTAATAGGGGAGAAAATATATAAATAATTATGCATGAACAAGATATTATTAGGATAATTTGGAGATAACCAATTCAGTGGAGATAAGCCCAGAGAAGCTGAAACCAAACATGGAACCAGACAAGGAGAAAAGGTGAGTCCCAGAGAGTCCAGAATTTAGGTAACCTACCATAAGCATGCCAAGAGAGAGGGCCAGATCAACACCTGGGAAGTACAGTATCTAAGGGGCAAAGCAATCCCACGAAAGGCAGAATGGCATACACGATTAGAATATTCCTGAGATAGGATTTGTACCCATATCTTCCTAACTGCAAATTCTGTACTCTCAATAATGTGTACCGTTAAGTGGATTTTCTTTCAACTACTATAAATTGAACTCTATGGTCTCTGAGATCCCTTCCAAACCTGAGATTCTATGATCTTATCATCCAGATTCATGATTTTGGTTATCCTTGATTCTTCCTTATCCTTCACATTCCCCCCACCACACCTAATCATTAGGCAAGTCTGATTCTACTTCCACAATGTTTTCTTAATATCCACTCTGCTCTATACTCCATATGCTATTTCAGAATCATATCATCTCTATCTGTACTCTTAGAATAACATACTACCAAGTTTTCCTGCTTCCAATCTATCTTTCACCCCACTGCCAAAATAATCTTCCTGATTCTGTATCAATCTTCTGCTCAAAAAATTCTTGGTGGCTCCCATTGTCTATTCCTCATGCTGGCATTTGAAGCATTTGCATTCTGGACCCCATCTACTTTTCCAGGATTCTTTCATATATTCTCTCTTACAAATTCTGTGTTGCTGGCAAATTGATCAAATGTGTTCCAGAAATCTAAATTCCATATTCTAATTCAATATCTTTATGCAAGCGTTTGCTCATATAGCTTCTTCACTCTGGCTTATAGAATCCTTGTCAACCTTGGAAGCTCAGTTCACATGTCATTTCCTGCAGAAAGCTTTCTCTGCTATTCCCAGATGTGATCCCTTTCTGCCTCATCCTTTCCCCTCCTATAATGCAGGACTATTCCTTTTATCTCTTTGTATTCTCAGCTTTTAGCACAATACTTTGAACATGGTAGGCACTTTAAAAATATTTGTTAAACTGAATTGAAAATTAAATTGAATTTGGAGTAGATGATCTCTAAGATGTTTTCTAGCTCTAAACCTTTTGCTTGCTTTGTAATTTAGTAATATCAATAAATCCTTGTTAGCATATTTAATGATGGATAAGTTTTGAAAATTTGAAGATGTTAATTAATAGAAATGCAAGTACAGAGTTACAGTAAGCCTGAAATGTCAGGTGATGCAAAATGCATAGGGGCATGCCATCCTTTTAGATTTTCATGCATATGAAATATTTTTGTAAAGGCCAAAGAAAATAAATCAAGACATTTAGGAGAAATGCTACTAGAAGAAGAACATCAATTTCAAGTCAGAAGATCTCACTACACTAAGGTTATCTTGTTTGGTCTTTAAAATATAGCCATACTTTTTATATTCTGTAGAAATACACTTCAGTTTAAAGTATTTTCCCTACCAGAATTGACCAAGAATAATAAAACATTGAATCTTACCTCTAGTCTTCCATGGTTACAAGCTAGTAAGAACAGATTAGCTCTGTCCTTTTCACTAGAAATAGGAGACCAAGGCCAAACATCATCACTAGATATTTCCCACCAACAAATGGCCATATCTTGAATACAATTGATAGCTAGATGACGTACTATTCTCCGGGTGATTGGGCCAGGTATTTCCAGGTAGGATATCTATGGTATCAAAAATTGGGGGGGGGGTACAAGAAACATTAGTTTTTTGAAAAGTAAAAAAACACCTCAAAATACAAGATTTAAAGTGTCTTCTACATATGTAGATTCAATTTAAGTGCATATAAAAATACATGTTAAATATATTATTGTGTTTCAGAATTTTTCAAATTCTTTTGACATCTCTAAAAAATATAAATGCTCAAAATTTGCCCATTTTTAGTCAAAGGAATAAAAAGGAACAATGTGGGTTCAGAAGGGATTTTCTGCAGTGACTCTAATCAATACCAAAATGTACAGTCATGGTTGCTTGACAGCATCGACCTACACACAGGATTTAAGACCAGCAATATGAAATGACAAGTTCAGTGCTGCCAACCAGAAGCCTCTGACGACTGTTTCAGACATAACAGTTAATAGTTAAAAAGAAAAAAAAAGATTTATGACAATAAAAGAAGAAAGGATATATGACAAATAATCAGTATGAGGAATTTACAAATATATTGCATACACATGCACACACATAGATGGTACAAGATGGAAACAAACAACAATTATGAACATAAAGTTTATGCAGCTCATAAAGACGGTGCTTCTATTTCTCAGGAAGGATTTGCAGAATTTATTATTCAAACTATGTTATTTTGGAACATGGTTATTTGAAAACATGAGCAGTGCACCACATCTGGGTGACACATGCCAAGGAAATATAGATTGCACTGCATTTCTGCTTAAGGAATTAATGGAAGGTTGATAGCTAGGAAGAAAAAAAAAACTATCTTGCCATTGCTGGTCAGCAATAATCGAACCACTTTCTGGGGATTAAGCGCATGGCTAAGCCTACTGGACCAGACACTAGCAAAGGGCAGGGGGTCCTCTTATCAGAGAAATGCTTCTGGAGCCAGTCTCACTACATGACAGATTGCTTTCATATTCCTGTCTGCAAGGCAACAAAGGATGGCAGTAATGCGATAATGCCAGAGTGCAATGGGTGTTAAGAACCCGTTGCATTTATGTATTGTATTTAGTAAATAATCAGGCTCATCCAAATTGTGATCTCACCACTCAACCAAGGCCATTAAAATCAAGGTTAATGCTTTAATAATCCTTTGCTTTTTAAAAAAATATGGTCAAAAAGAACCCTTTTCTATTTGCATGGCCATAATATTATTGACCTCTTCATCCTCTGAATACACATCAAAAGGAACTGAAATCAAAGTAATTACCAATGTTGTTCTCTCATGGTAAACATTTAACTCCTTGTACTATTTCCTCACTGTTTAGTAAATTGAAATGGATTAAAAAGCCATAGAAAGAAAAACTTGTTACAGGTCAATAGTTTCAATATTTTTACCCTACAATTTCTTTGCCAAAATTATTTGCATTTAAAAGAATTCATGTATGGCAAATTTGTAAAATAATGGAATAATCACACTTTATTCCCCACTTTTACTTGAGCATTTTCTTTAAAAAAAAAACAAACAAACTCAAACGGACAATTACAAAGACATATACATTTTGTGCTTTTAAGTAAAAATTAAAATTTGCATACAACTCCCTAATATTAATTTATCTTAGTCTACTTCTGATATAAAAGGGAAAAAAGTGACCATTAGAAAATAAAATTAGTAGTATCTTTAGAGGGAAAATATGAATTTCTAGAAATGCCTTGGGAAATCTGTATTCCCTAAATTCACAGACAGAAATGCAAAAGGAAAGTAATTGAATAGCTATTACCTCTCTTGAGCAGCAAGAACCCAATCCTAAGTCTGTTTTTCATGACACGTTCATGAGAATATGCACATTGAAAAAAAGGTTAGCTGGCCATGTGACAGAAGGATGGCATGAATTCCAGAGAAAGAACTAAGTGCATTGGACAAATCCTCTATAGAAGATTTATGGAAAGATACAGATATAAATTGCATAGAATGAAATGGCATGGATGGATTGTGATGTGTAGTGATGGAAAGAGTTTTCCACCTGATGAATCCTGGATTCATCAAAGCACTGAAGTCCATAAGAGAATATGATATCTTAACAATTTATCTTTGCTCCCATTGAGAAATATATATCTATCACTATGGAAGATTATTACAAGACAGTTGTCTATACTTGAGTTATGTAAACCAGTCATGCATTAATTTATTTGATAACATTAAAAGTACCTGTAAGACTTAGCTTCTCTTTTAAGGGGATTCATATGAGCTATTATATAGCTTTAAATGTTGGACTTTTTTTAGCTAGCCATTCTGAATGAAATACATCCCATTGAAATTTTAGTATTTAGCTAATACTTTTTTCAATTTTTGCTAAACAAAAAGTATATAAGGATTACCATTTTTCTGGGAACAAAGGTTGATATTATACAAAGAAATCTTTCAGAAGCTCCATACTGTTGATAATCAGCAAAATTCAGTTAACAATTGATTTAGGACCCTGGGTGTTATTAATTCAGATTTACTGCCACACTTTTATTTAAAAA
The DNA here is from genome assembly GCF_016432865.1 of Antechinus flavipes. Classification (NCBI taxonomy): domain Eukaryota; kingdom Metazoa; phylum Chordata; class Mammalia; order Dasyuromorphia; family Dasyuridae; genus Antechinus; species Antechinus flavipes. The sequence goes on from NC_067399.1 coordinate 113,041,763, forward strand.
ATCACAGTACTTAAAATCCATTTAGTTATGTCAATAGTCAGAAAAATTAAGAAATGAGTCCAAAGTACAGTGTTAGGCTAAGTATCAATCTTCTAAAATCATTATGTTTAAGATTCTGACTATAAAGATGATGGCTTCTAAAAATCTTACTCTTTTCTAAAAGGTGCTATAAATATGGCATAAGTGTGCATCTTTTTTAAGGGAAAGAAGGTATCAGCTCAGTTCCTGGTGAACAGTGAACTGTCTCAAATCCAGCGTTACAGAGGTTGGCTCAATCTCGCAAACACAAGTCAGTGTTGAAAGGAGGCCTTGGACTGAAACAGCCTGGAAAATGTATTAGATACTCATCCTAGCAGAGAGTATTCCTTTCAAGCAAGTTAAAATATAATGTGGCAAAAACTTAAATTAAACACATCATTTAAAATAAAAATCTTGCTTTATAGTAGTAAAGTTCCTGATACAAGAAAACAAATTACCCAGAGTTAGTGAAGGAAAAATACTAACGTATGAAGGAATTTTCTTTTCTCATTTTTTTTCCAGGCATATTAAGGGAGTCTCTACATCCTTCCTTTACTACACTTTTCTATTATTCTTTGAACTTGTTTTTCCCCTCCTTTCTTTTGTTACTCTATGAGACAGGGTTGCTGGGTTGTATGTAGAATTATGACTTTAGGAAAGATTACAAAAGTATTCCTACTGTACCTAGCAAAAAAGTCAGAATATCAGAAGAGATTGGGTATAATTTTCTCAATTATCAGTTTTTGGCGTCAAAAAGTTCTGCTAATTTCTATAAATGTTTTTATACTGCTATTATTAAAATAAAAATAAGTTCAGTAATAGGACTGTTGCTACTGGAGCAAATTTAGGTTCAAAATCATGCTAAGCTATATATACATATATATATATATATATATATAATAAAATATGTAGATACTATGTAGATAACTTAGCAAAGAAGATAGCTACGTGTGTGTATATATATATGACTATCTATATATACAGATATACATATTAAACTAGATATATCTATTCTAATACATATTCTATTATACATGATAAATCAGGAACAAATCAACCAATTTTCTGCTCTAACAAGTACTGGTGGTTCATATAACATTATTAACTGACATTTTTACCTTATATTCTGAAGTGGAAAGTTTTTCAAATCTTTTGTTTATATCCGGGGAATCCAACTTCTTAGTAAACTGAATATAGCACAACTTATTTTGCTCCAAAAAAGACAAAATGATGAAATTGTCTGTGAGAATAGCTGGAAGATAAATAAATGTGATAGTATAATTTAATGGGTCACCAATTTATCAACAACTTAATTATGTTTTTCTACTGAAATAAAAAAAAAACAACTTTTCAGGACTAAGTTTTCACAATATTTAAAAAGACTTTACTGTGACTCTGACTAAATGAAAAGATCTGGAACTATAAAATTCTGCCTTTAAATATCAATATCACTATCTTAGATTCATAGATGATTAGAGACCAAGGCTCTCAAGCAAATTAATTTTATGGATTTAAAATGAACTAAAAAGAAACTTTCCTCTAGGGTCAGATGAGTCAAATGTCATAAATTATAACAGAAATGAGGTGCATACAAAAATTATTCAGATATAATGGTACAAATAAAAACAACTAGAGTATTCCATAGCATATCGAAATAAACAGTATTAATAAAATATGTATTATATAAAATAATAATAGTAACATATGAAAAAGGACTATTTTTTATTTTATTCCCAGGAATAAGAGGTCATTTAAAGTTTTATGCTTTTTATTTTATTCCTGTGCCCCTTGGTAAAAGCCATTGAACAACAGTGATATATACAAATTATAGGATAGAATCTGGAGATTTGCCAAGGAATCATATTGTTATCTGGTTCCCAAGAGAGAGCATTATTCTAGGTATAAATGAAATAAACTTAAATGAAAAAAAGATGACTTCAAGAATGGACCAATGAAGTTGGTAGTTTCTGCTTAATTCTTAGTGAAGAAGCTTTAGTATGACAAAATCATCACCACTGCCACTTTTGTTTGCAGTGTCAACAGAGAGGTCAAGGATTATACACATATGGAAATTGACACTACTATATAAAAGCTTTCCTTTGCACTCAATTGCTGTAAGGAAAAGGAAATTGCAAGCAAATAACCAGCTATCAGAACCAGATGTTGCCATTATTTGATATTTAATAGCAACCTTAGAATTATACAGTTCCTTTGAGAATGAAAATTGTATCTCATTTATTCTCATGGTTTTGTGTGAGATGGATAGGTGATACAAATTGAACAAAATCAGTAGGGCTGTTGGTTAAGTATTGATGTTTTCTTATTTTTTATCTTAATAGTTTCCATGTGATTCAGATATGATTGTGTTTAATTCAAGATAAGGAAAATTTTAGCATTTTTTATCACAATGTATACATTTTACTTTGTGTAAAATAACACATCTTAGAAAATTTAGTAAATGCTTGAACATTTCTCATATGCTGCAAGTGAAATATAAAAATTTCAACATAATGCCTTTATGTGGTTTAAAGAAAATTGCTTTTAAAATAAAAATAAATAAATAAAATTGATTAATACATTTGAATCTAATCTTATATTTATAGACATTTATTTTTGATTGGGAAAATCCAATTTAGAATCTCTCAAAAATGATTAATCATAAATTTGGAAAACAATGATATCTTACAGAGAGCCAAGAATAGAGTTTTTTCACTGGGGGTTGTGTTGACACATTTATAGGCGCATTCACCCACACTTGTTTTATTCATTCATATTTCAGTTAAAAACAAAAAATACTTGAAATGACAAGAACAATAGAGCCCTCTTTTTGGAGGGAACCATTTTGAACATAAAGACTAAACCAAGAGTCTATTAATAAGGTCTTGTAGATATAATAGTATGATATGGTAGAAAGGAGTATGGCAAAGTTAGAAGAGCATTAAACCTGAAGGTCAAATAACTGTGTGCCCCAGATCCTTGTATATTAACCTTATGACTCTGAGAAGCTTGCTTAAGCTCTGAACCTTATTTTGTATGGTATACTAGAAATAGTCCAGTGCTTAGAGATGGGAAATGAGACATTTCTGACACTAAGTAGCTGTGTGACTGTGGGATTGTCCCTTAACGATTTTGGGTCCTGAGTTCTGTATCTGTGAAATAGAGATGGTACTTAGCTTTGGTGTTTGCTGTTAGGACTGGGTGTGATGATATATTAAAGCACCTGTAGAACCTTAAAGCATTAACCTCTAAAATATCATATGGATTCCAAAATTTTAAAGGTTCTAAATTATTAGAGCTTAAAATTACACTAAGAATTTTGGAATACTGTATAGAAGTGTTAGCTGCTAGTGATGATATTGTTGTTGATTTGTTCAGTCATACCCAACTCTTTAGATCCCCCTGGACCATGACACAGCAGGCCCTTCTATCCTCCACTATCTCCCCAAATCTGTCCAAGCTCGTCTTCGTTTCTTTCATGACACTATCTATCCATCTCATCCTCTGCTGCCTTCTTCTTTTGCCTTCAGTCTTCCCCAATATCAGGGTCTTTTCCAATGAATCTCATTTAAGCTTCAACTTCAGTATTTGTCCTTTCAGTGAATAGTCTGAATTAATTTCTTTAGGTATTGGCTGATTTGATCTCCTTGCTATCCAAAGGACTCATTATTCTTACTATCATTATTATAAAATGGAAATGATTACACTATTCTTATTACTAGTCAGCAGATTGTTGCAAGGAAAGCTATTTAGAAATCTAAAAGTATATAACTGAGTTTTTCTTATTAATTCCTGAGAGACTTCCCTATGGTTCTATAGGGCAGATACATCTTTAATTATAAAAGCAATTATTGATAATAATATTTTAAAAATTCATGTCAACAAGGAAGTGCGACTTGGGAGGTAAAGAGTCAGGATCAGAGTTAGAAAGACTTAGGTTGAAGTTCTAACTGACACATACTGGCTCTGTGATCCTGAGCACATAACTTTACCTTTTGGTATCCCGGGCAATTCTCAAAATGAAAATGAGTGCCAATCTACATTGGTAAAGAGAAGTTTATTAACTGGGAATTCCTTATACCAATGAAACCACAGGTATGGTAAAAAAAAATTAGGTCAGATATTTGTTGGGAAGGATCTTTTTTGTTCTCAGCTTTCCCAATTCCAAACATCTATAATTTATCCTATCTAGATCTTTGTGCAGAGTTATGTTCAAGCTGTTTTCCCCTTCCCTGATTTTAGACCATGATTTCCTTAGGACCACAGAGGTTGTACCCTTTTTGGTATCTTCAGAGATTAGTTTAGTTCCTTGACCCCCAGTAGGTGCAATAAAAGCTTCCTACCTGAATGACAGCTAGTGGTTTTCCTTTCTTGGGTTGACTAATAAGAATCAGAAAATAATGAAAAAAAGAGATCGCTTTCCTACAAAGACCAATTCAATGTGTCATACAATGATTAAATCTTGGCACTGAAGGAAATGTCAAAACCTCATATCAACATAAGAATCCCTTTCATGGTATTTCTGCTAATTGAGCACCTCCATTTGAATATTTTTTAAAACGTCAAACAAAATGGATGATGAAGAAAAGGAACCTCAAAAATAAGAGTAGGGTCACGTGAAGTTATAGCTGAATGAGTGAACTCTCCTGAACAGAATACTACTACATATTTTCTTCCTAGGTCATAAGAAATTTAGTTGAAAAACTATATATCAAATGCCTATGTGCTAGAAGCTGGAGATAAAAAATCAAAATCAAACTCAAGGAGTTTACATTCTATTAGGAAATACTAGCACCTTAAGGAGATGAGGAAAAAATTTTTGTAGGCCATGATTATTGGGTGATTGCAGGACTTTGGGGGATTCCACAGTGGGAAGGTAAGGAGGGAAAGTATTCCAGGCATGGATAATAGCTTTGTGCAAAGGCAGGAGATGATTCATTTTGAATGGAGAATGGCAAGCAGGCTAGTTTGCCTGAAATTCAAACAGTATGAGATGAAGAAATATAAACTAAGTCTCAAAAGGCTAGCTGGTCTCAAAATGTAAAGGGTTTCAAATACCAAAATAGAAATTTGTAGTTTATCTTAGAGGCAGGAAGGACAAAGCAAAGACGAGCAAAGAGCAGATATTAGATATTTTCTCACTCTCCCATATTATATGTGGAGAAAGAACATCACATATCTTTGGTATTATCATTGTGCTCTCTTCTTGGTCCTGATATATGAACATGAGCACATAAAATATGGAGAAATGTCTTCAAGAACAAGAGAGATGCTTACTGCATTCTCTGTAAAATCTAGACATAATCATAAGTGTTAAAGTTGTTTCTTATCAAAGGGATCAAAAAGGGATAATCATTTTAAATTTGAAGATCAGACTTTCTATAACTTGTTTATGATGGACATAATTTTAATAGTCACATATACATTTTAAAATTTTAAATTCAGAAGTCTCCATAATAACAGAACTCCTTATTAAATGAATCTGCTTTTTTGGGGGGGTTGGCATTGGTAAGGAGCTGGAGGCGGGGGGTGTGGTCCTCAACTTGTAAATTCATCTGTGTATGGTACCAACACAGATCAGCAATTTTCCTGCAACTCATGATCTCAAGAGTTACTTTTGTGTACGCCAATAAGTCTAATCACATAAATATGTAACAGTGAAAGCCTGATATGAAATATTAATTTATGAAAGATATAAGTACTGTCCTTGTTCCTTCTTTAATTATATAAATTTGCATATATGCAGCTTTCTCATGCCCTGTCATGTTTGGATACCATCATGCCTTAAGATTATAGTAGCAATTGGATTGAACATATAACTAAATACTAAAATTGTTCTGTACCTTTACTCTGCCTTCATAGCACAAAATTTTCAAAACCAAAATTTTAATAAGACAAAAATAAATTCCCAGTTATGCTTTGAAATAAGATGCTGAAAGTTTAACAATGTTCCTTTGAAAATCAACATAACAGAAAAAATAAAAATTTTAGTGGTGTTTATGCATTTTATAATTTCCAGTCATTGGAAAGAAATCACAAGAGAGACAATATGTCCATTAGAAGTGTCAGACGCAACTTGGGCTTCACATGGGCTCACACCTGGGAAATGTTTAACAAAATAAATGAAAATAAAATATAATATAGATAATATTAATATGTAGTTTTCTTCTAAGTCAACATGCACCTACAAAATATGTTTCCATTTGACTTTGACATGAAAGACCTGGGTTTGAGGCCTACCCCTGACAAATATTGTTATGGGACCCTAAATAAATCACATGGCATCTCATCACCCCCAGGAAGCCTTGTATTCACAGAAAAAGTGTCAATATGCATTGGAAGAAGGTGTTTTTTACTGGAAATTCCTTATACCAAATGAAATCAGAAATCTAGTTAAAAAAGAAAGAGATCACAAATATCAGTGATGTTGATAATAGAATATCAACTGATATTAGTATAATTTGATACATATAGCAAATATTTTTTAAAGCCAATCACAAACATTGAAGAAATTCAAGTCAATTCCCAATTTCCATATTTATAGGCATTTTTAGCCTATATATATATATGCAAAATATATATGTACAAATATATATTTCAAAACATTTATGTATTTGAAATAAAATATAAAATACTTCCATGTACATAATTCATGACAATACAAAAATCAACTTTGATATTAAATACTAGTCTAAAACTTGTTCCTGGTCCCAAGGGTGGTAACTATGGCATTACAAGCAATTACTTGTTGTTCTTTACAAATCTCTAGTGGCAATAATTAGTCTACCTGTTGACAGAGAATCTCTCCTGTTCTATTGTTAATGCAGGCAATTGATTTGCACAAGGGTGTAATTACCATCACTGATGGTGTCAGAGATGAGCTTCCCCACCAGGGTTCTGTCAATCACCACTTTATCCAGCTGTGGCCCAGAAAGGCTTAGGGACACCAACACACCTGAACCAAAAAGGAGCTAAATTCAAATAATCAAGAAAAAAAAATCAGTTAGTCATGAGTCTTAAAAATAGTATTTTACATATCATGAAATTACTTCCCTCTAAAAAAAAAAAAAGACAGTGCCACAAAAATTACAGATAAATTCCTTGAGTTTATTCTTTTTAGATGATATAGAATAGTGCAAAAAAATTCACATATTGACTAAGATTATGTGAAGTTAGAATTATTGCAATTTATTTTATCTCTAATGGACTAAATACTTATTTTTAAAGAAATAATTGATTTTATTTCTATTATAGAAAACCCACTAAATTGTTCTAAAAAGTAAAATGTAAATTGATCTGGTATCTGATAATGGGATACTAAAGCACAGATAAACATAACTTTGGTTGAAATATTCACTACTATTATACAAAAGATCTGTAACAATTATTCAGTAAATACTAGAGCTATTTATTTTCCCTTTGGCTATCTCTTATTTTGGATTAAGGATCCAATAATGAAACAGAAATTTGCATTTTTCCCTCTTCAATCCCTAACATATTACTGTGAAAGAGAAAAAAAAAAAAGACATAGTTCATGCAGAAAGACAGCTATTCCTTCGTGTCCCTTAGAAGTCTTCATACAAGTGCTATTTCATTTAATAACTTTACCTATCAAAGATGCAATATAATACACAAATACTACATTAATTTTTAAATGCTGCAACTTTATAAATACCAAATACCTGCCAATTCAGTCTCTCCCAATAACACGGAGATAGGTGACATCAGTGAGTTTATACTGCTTTATTCCTTCTTCAGTAGTGTAACTTGTCTATCTATAGATACACTAAATAGTCCTCTTTTTAAGAGGCTTCACCAGCCAAATAACACTAGTGGTGTTAAAATTCAGTGATAAATTCTGTGGAATGAATTGATCAGCATAATATGAAAAAAAACTGATTGGGGGAGAATTTATTATTTGATAACATTTCCAGATTGGGAAATATAACTATCAAAAATCTTCTTCAGGTAGTTTACTATTTTATTTAACCGTGTTCAAAGTTAACAATGAAAAAAATCTGTGTATAATCTCTAAATGTCTATTAGTACATAAAATTTCAGCACTGGAAGAAAACACTTTGCTTCCAAGGTAACAGTATCAGTGCTGATGAGTCAACATGTAACACATGGTACAGGAAGGAAAAAACCAAACCAATGGTTAGTAAACTAATCATAAAAATACTGGCCAAACCCATAACACAACTAAGATTTTAAACAAAACTGGGAAATCCCCCACCTACCTATCCATCAAGTTCCAGCTAGAGAAGAGAATTCCATGTCAGGACATATTTGAACATGTGCGGCAGACTTTGAAAGAGGGGCACAAGTAAGGCATGGAAAGGCCTTATCTATCCCAGGTTCGTGAATCAGACAACAAATTGGAAGGTCTTTTGTGATCAACTTACTTTCATAATTTTGCTTATAATAAATTCCTTGTCCTTAGTTGCCTGCCACCCCCTCCAAAGTGTAGTCTGACTATTAAGAAGACAAAACTTTAAAGTATTGTTCTATTTCATGTCAATATATGGGGGTGGGAGTGAGGAGAGAGAAATGAACTCTGGGCTTTGGAGAAAAGAACAAATCATACTTGTTGGCTTTGGAAACCAATCATAATAGGTGAGTTTTCCCCAAAGATTTCAAAATACTTCACATAATTATCCTTTGAATATAAGTTGCTTGCAAAGAATAATTTGAACAACCAAATAATTCTAAATACTATAAATATTTAAGTCAACTGTAAAGGACCTTTTAAGGAAGATGCTATACACCTCCAGAGAAAGAATTATTAGAAGTATGCATAGTATGGTTTTATATATATTTGTAAATCTGCATCAAATGATGATCTTCTCTAGTGCGGAGTAGGGAGGAGAGAAGGGGGGAAAATTCAGAACTTAAAATGTAATAAAATAAATGAATAAAGAGAAAAATAAAAATGTAATAAAATAAATGAATAAAGAGAAAAATACATATAAATTTCTTAACTAAAACATCTGCCCCTAAAATATTCAGTGATGTCAAATATCATCACTATCATTTGTGAAAAGTCCATATGAGTCAAGTGATAGTAGCATAAATACAATAAGGTAACAAGTGTACTTCATCTCTAAGTTTTTCTTAAATTATTTTTTGTTTTGTTAGAAGGCAATTGAAGAGAAGAGGATTCAATGTCATCAAATAGCCCAAGCCTCAAAATATACCATTCTGGGAAGCATACTTCAGAGATTTTCTCTAGCAAGGATCTCTCAGTCCTAAGCATTATGGGAAATGAAATCTAATCATGCATACAACTTTTACCCTAAATAAATACTTTTAAAAAAATTGAAGTGAAGTGCACAGAATATATAGACAAACACACAAAGAAGAAAGAAATTCCTCAAGTTTATAATCAATTAAGAGAGATGATATAGGTCATCAAATAATTTTATAAGTTAGAAAAAACAATGAAGTATATATGAGAAATTCAAACAAAAAGGGATCATTATTAGACAGGATTGAAGGCATGGTATTCAGGAAATACTTTGTAGAAGATGGAACCTGAACTTTGTCTTGGAAAAAAAAAAGAAGGAAAAAGTAGTTATTGAGTGTTTAATATATACTAGACACAGTATATAGGGGACACACACTGGGAATACAAATATCCTTCCTCTCAATATATTTCTATTTTCATAGGAAAAGATAAGACATGTAATAGAGTAGTGTTCAGGAAGGAGTGTTTTGGGCAGGAAAATCAGAGGGAAGAAAGATTTGAGTTATAGGGCAAATGATAGACATATCCATTGGAAGAATTGCATTATTGTTCTCCAGAACAATGATGGAAACTGAGGAGTGAAAGAATGGCATGGCATGGAATGATGGCTGGGAATTTTTGTGATAGGCCTCAGACTGGACAAAATAAGGTGAAAGTTGATCAGTCAGAGCCTGGAGGAAAGTGGGGGCTGCATGGAGATACTGCTTAGAAGGTTATTATAATAAAGTAGGACAGCATTAATGAAGAACTGAACTAAGGTGGTGGACAGAATGGAAAGGGAGGAATAAATATCAGATGGCCCTTGAGGTAGAAATGACAAAACTTAACAATTAATTAAATATAAGAAGTGAGAAAGAAGGAAGAGTCAAAGATTATCAAGTCTTAACCTGAGGTCACTTCCACTCAGTATAAAAAGCAGTATTGTTTAGTGGAAAAAAGCATTTCATTTGTACTCAGGGGATTCAAATCCTGCCCCCTCACTTAACTCCCTGTGTGACTGAGTGATTAACAGTCTCTCTGAATCTCAGTTTCTTCACCTATCAGAATGGGATAATATTTGTAAATCTTAATCTGCTATGTAATAATATTAGCAAGAATTATAATTCCCCATATTGTTCTAAGGAAGAGTTCCAGAAATGTATTTTAAAACTAACAAAAACTTGACATAGTAGTGATAAAGAAAAAAAGATATTTACTCATCTTCTGGAGTTTCTTACTCTTACACACAGAACAACTGATAAATTCTTGACTTGTTCATTTCATACTTCAAAAGGTGGAGTGAATAAGGGAATTTTATCTTGGAAATAACTGATCAACAGAGATAAACAAAGGAGAAATGAAAGGAACTTTAGATGAAAATACAGTAACAAATGCAATAAATAAGCAGGATAAGGCCAAGCGTTGTCTGAAGGACCTTGGCTGTTGGGAGAATGGAGTTCCAAGAATTAAGAGAAAGGGAAGGTAGGATCTTTTGGCCTGAAAATTTTATTCAAAACTTGTGGGATATTCTTAAGAACAAAATTTGACCACAGAAAGTATGGTTATTCCCTTGAAGAATAAAAGAGGGTGCTATATAAGGAGAACACTGGATAAACACTGATCAAACTAAATTTTTAAAAAGGAATATAAAGAAAATTAAACAGGGATAGAAAACTGAGGATGAATATGAAAGTATGGCATCGTCTTATAGGAATAACATCAGGAATACTAAAACCTAGGAGATAAAATTTGCCATGAAGAGTAATAACAGCAAAATGATTTTTAAGCTATTTTAGAGGCAAGAAGAAGGAATATATTTTTAGAAACGGATGAGATTACATAATTGATAATCAAAAGTCAATTTCTATTTCTTTTTCTAATTAAAGCTTTTTATTTTCAAAATATATACATGGAGGCAGGTAGGTGGCGCGGTGGATAGAGTGCCAGCCCTGAATTCAGGAGAACCTGAGTTCAAATATGATTTCAGACACTGAATATTTCCCAGCTGTGTAACCCTGGGCAAGTCACTTAATCCCAGCTGCCTCAGAAAAAAACAAACAAACAAACCCTACACACACACACACACACACACACACAGATAATTTTTAACATTCACCTTTACAAAACCTTGTGTTCTAATTTTTTCCCCTCCATTCTCTCCCCTAGATGGCAAGTGATCCAATATATATTAAACATGTGCAATTCTTCTATACATATTTCCACAAATATGCTGCACAAGAAAAATCAGATCAAAAAAGAAAAAATGAGAAAGAAAACAAAATGCAAACAACGGAAAGAATGAAAATACTATGTTATGGTCCACGTTCAGTTCCCACAGTCCTCTCTCTCTGGATCTCTACATCACAAAATCATTGGAACTGGCATTAATCATCTCATTGTTGATGAGAGCCAAGTCCATCAGAATTGATCACCATATAATCTTACTGTTGCTGTGTATATGATCTCCTGGTTCTACTCATTTCACTTAGCATTAGTTCATGTAAGTCTAGGCCTCTCTGAAATCACCCTGCTGATCATTTCTTATAGAACAATAATATTCCATAGCATTCATATATCATAACTTATTCATCCATTCTCCAACTGATGGGCATTCACTCAGTTTCCAGTTTCTTGCCATTACAAAAAGGGCTGCCACAAACATTTTTGCACATATGGGTCCTTTCTCTCAACCATTTCTATTTCTTCTCTGTTTTCTATATTAGGGAACACAATCTTCAGTACTTGAAGGATAAAAGAAAAATAGCTTAGAAGGCCTGGAATTCAAGACTTGTAAAGAGATTTTAAGAGGGCCTAGTTTCTACTCAAAGTTTAAGTTACCAGGCAGGCACAAACACATCCTAGGCTACTGAAAGAACTGATTGATGTGGCTGTTGAGTCACAGTTGGTGATTTTTGAAAAAGAGATTCAACTTTTATATGAAATTATTGTTTTTGGTGTATATATTCTCTCTTCTGTTCATATCCTATTTTTCTGCCCATAACTCATTTAGATAAATTAGGTAGAAGTAGTTTTAATAGCATTAACTTTATACTCATTTTGATCTTTATTCTAAAAAGTTAATGTTCTGACTACACATAGCCACCTGATTTAAGAATGACTCTCATGTCAGTAATAAGTAATTTCCTGTCTATTCAAAAATAATAAATTGCATTGTGATATTATTTCATGTTCATCATGTCCAGTACCTTCTAATTCTTTTTCTCAAGGTAAACATTATTAAGATCCTATAATTAAGGCCCTGTAACATGTCTTATTCCTTATTGCCAATCTATATTTTTTACCTTCTTCACCTAGTTAATATTTATAATGAAATCATCCAATATTAAGGCAATATTGATTTAGCTAGTTCTCAGGGAATTGTTGGTAGAATTTCTTGACCTCTTCATACCCTACAACAGATGATAGTAGACTGTTTGCAATTATTTTCATGGTATTTGTAAATATTTATCAGAAGCATTATAATATTACGGGACTAACGATCTCTGAAATCTTGTTTCTTATTGTCTTTCTATCTACAATAAAGGATAATTACCCACTCCTTTGTTTCCCTCTCTACAACAAACTTGTGAACTCCCCTTCCAGTCAACTATAACTTCCTTCTGCTTTCTGTTTTTGCTTAAAGTGAGAATATTAAGATTGACATGATTTACTTGTGTCAATAGTGTTATGAGCATGCAGTGGTATTTGGATACGGATCTCACACTTAGAATGCCAACAAACTAAAGTTAAAGTTTATGGCCTCCTAAAAATTAAATCTTAGTTCAGTTTTCTGCCACATCACAAAAAAAAAGAGAGAAGAAGAAGACCTCTTGGAATAAAACTAATATTTTATAATGTTCAGTTTTCCACATCTTGCCATAGCTAAAGAATTACCAAATTACTAACTTACTTACTGGTCAATTCTCTCTGTTTATCTAGTCTAATCTATGGGAAAATTACTCAGTCCACTATCTTGCACTCTGGTGGTATAGCCTAGGATTGTCTCCACACCATAATGAGCTAATAGAGTTTTAATTTATTTTGTATATTCATTGTATTTACATGTTTTTTACCTGTTATATAATCCCTCCCAACCTCATTAGAATATGTTATATGAGAACAGTTTTGTTTTTGTATTTCTAGAACTTAGCATATTGCCTTGCATGATGAAGGGACTTGTAATGTTCTCATTCTTGTTTCAGAGTTCTGGCCCATAACACTTATGACCATTGAATTAAATTTAATATGACATATCCAGCATGTTCAGATTGATTGTTAAGCCATGAACCCATATTTGGTTTAATCAACTGAAAATCTAGCAAAACATGTGAACTCTGAGTTTCTCAAAGATCCTTATAGGATGATGGAGCCTAATTTGGAAGTAATTATCTTTTCAGAAATAGTCTGGGCTATATCTGAATGGTCTTAATTATGATAGGTATTATTGGAAAACTGAGCCTCTCCTATCCCTTGTCACCACTGTCGGGGAAGATACCAAATTTGGCCACAGCCCAGCAAATATCTAGAAATAAAAAATGCAAGTATACCACTGGTCTCCTTATTGGGGAGAGAGAGAGAGAGAGAGAGAGAAACAGAGAGAGAGGGAAGGAGGAAAGGACACAGAAAGATTATAGATACACACATAGGCCTGTAAAACATACTATTTCTTAAAAATAAAATATTAAACAAATTGAAGAAGCTCAAAAATGATCTTATATTATATTTCTATTACCAGATCACTTAACAGATTCTCAATTAAATAGACTCAAAGAATAATGCTTCATCTCTATGAGATATACAAATAAAGTTTTGGATAGAGCAAATGACTGCTCCAAGAATGGATTACTTTAGAATGTAAAACGAAAAGAAATATATTGAAGTGCATCCTTAGTTTATAGGAACAAGTGCAGAAAATAGCTGTAGGAGGACTGTTATGTAATCATGTTCACAAGACTAATAGATTTAGATGTGAAAATGACCTTTTAGAAAACTAGTATCATTTCTTGTTTTTACAGATAAAGAAAAACTAATTTTAGAGAGTGAAAGGACTAATGATTTGCCCAGAGTCACAATGATGGTAAGTGGCAGATCTGGGATTGAAACCTAGGTCCTCCAACTCCAAATACTGTGCAAAGTTGTCAGGGCAAAGAATAATTTAAGGAATGATTTTTAATAGATTCTCTATGAATGTGACTATTTAATGATAAAGATATGTAACCAGGCTTTCACCTAAACCAGTAGAGTTTTGCATGCAACTTCTCTGATTATGGGAGATATAACTCCCAATATAATTCCTGATTGGTAGAAAGAATGCTGAAGTGATTCTGTCTCCCCATGTGAAGGACAAGGTTGGTGTTGGAGTGGCTTCCTCAGAAAGAAACATATATGATTCTAGATATTCTTTGGGAGAGAAAGCAAAACTTTAGAAGCTGCAGATATGTAAAGGGAGCTGGCTCCTTAAAATGTCCCTGATTTCCACTCTGCCTTCCTAGGCTTTCCCTTGGATGAGACTGGAGCTATTCTTTTTTACTGAGTTGAGAGCTCACTTTGCTCCCATCTAAAAAGCTCATTGTTGTCTATTTTCTAGTATATTCTAATCTGTGAAACTTCCCCAGTTTCTGCTTGCTTGGATAAACGAGCTTATTTTCTCTGTGACATTTATTATGGTCTTTTGTTCAACTAACATTTGGTGGGAACAAGCCAAATTTGTAAGCACAAGTTAAGGGCTGATGACTAGGGAAATAGCAGTAAGATCAATTAGAAGACTACATGTGAGCAGAGAAAAGGTGAAGTTTGAAATGATAAAACTTGTCAAATTGATTGGATACATAGGGTATGGGGCAGGATGCAGTTAAAGATAACACTAAAATTTTAAACCTGGGTGACTAGAAGTAAGGGGATACTTAGAAGTTCAGAAAAGTGTTGTGTTCAGTAAGGGGGGGATAAGTGCTAAGGGATATGAGTGGGGAAGAATGCAATGCATATGGATCAAAGTCTATTCATGCTCCTATATCCTGTGAAATTGAATCTGTCTCATCTGAAATGAAAAAAAAAAAAAGGGAGAGCCTATTGATTATTCCCTGGGACACAACCCAACACACACACACACCCTTGCTCTGAACATCAGAAGTACCATCTTCAACCACAAGATAATGTGAAAGGCAGGTCTACTGGAAAAGAGTAGGAAATTCCCAATGGCAAATGCGTGACTATTGCTGTGGATGTTTTGGTAGAAATTAAATTGTAACTATCTTTCTGAGTCTACTTGAGCTCAGAAGAAGGCTACCGGGGATAAGATATATGACTAGAGGATAAAGGATGACTGACAATGGAGGAGGATAGGAGTTGGCCCAATATCATACCTTCCCATTAATTAATCACAAACTTTTTAGGAATAGTCCACACCCCCATTTTTAAGACTACTAGCTCTGTTAGGTCATATCAAATAGAAGTAAAGTAACAACATATTTTGTAATTAACCAACAGACTTGGGGTACACAAATCACTCAAGACCAGAACTGCCTTCTTCAACTATCAGAATTCCAGGCTTGAATCAGTTGAAAACCTTAATTTAAAATTTTTTTCCTATACTGCTGTAGCCCTCATTGATGAACTACTGCCAAGATATTCTAGCTCGCTTTTCTACATAATCTGAAAATTAATTATTTACTATTACCATTGTTTCATATATGTTGATCAGTTCTCTTCTTCTATATTTAAAATGTTAGTCTTAAACTTACTATTCTCCCTTTCTCTTCTCACCTGATTAATTCATAACTACTTAAAGTAGTTTTAGAGTACCTGCATTTGAACAAGTAGTTAAGCTTTATGTTAAAGGCAAAAGGGGGCAGCTAGGTGGTGGAATGAATCTCACCTTAGATTTACTTCCTAGTTGTATGACCCTGGGCAAGTCACTTAACCTCAATCACCTCAGCAAAAAATAAATAAAATAAAATAAAGGCATAAATAATAGCTTACATTGTCCATAATTCAATATTTACAAAGCATATTGTCTTAGTTGATTCTTATAACCACCCTGCTTAGGTAACTAGCTAGCTATTTTTCTGATCTTTTAGTCTACAAGAGTACTGACTAGAGTCAGATCCATCCCAAAACAAATAGCATAGTGAGCCTGCCTCTTATTACTTCTGCAATCTAGGGTAAACTATTTAAAATTCTCTGAGACTCAGTTTCTTCATCTGCAAAATGAAGAGGTTGCATAAGATAAACTACAAGGTTCATTCCAGGTCTCAAATCTATGACCTGATGACCCTAAGTCCTTACTGTGTACAAGGCACTGTGTTGGTACGATGGTTACTAAGATAGAAATGATCCACTAAGACAATAGGGGCAACTTGGTAGTGCAGTGTTAGACTTGAATTCAGGAAAATATGAATTCAAACACTGCTTCAGACCCTGACTAGCTATGTCACTCTAGGTAAATCTTTTCAGCCTCTTTTATTATCTGCAAAATGAGGTAATACTTACCTCATAAGGCTGTTGAAAGGATCAAATGTGATAATAATTTTTAGGTACTTTGCAAACATTAGAATATTCTATAAATGCTGGATATAATTTAGTAAAACATGGGCTTTGATTTCAGTGAACTTATATTTTATTATAGGATTTAAACAAGTACAGACAAATACAAGTTATTTTGAGGAAAAAGAGAATTTAGGGAATTAGGAAAGGTTTCCCTTAGAGGATAGGGTGAGAAGTTTCCTAGAATTCAGAAGAAAAGATATAGCTATAGAATTAACATTATTGACAGTTATATATATAGTGCTTGAAGTTTATAAATGATCTTACACACATTATTTCTTTGTTTTTTTGTGAACAATCTTATGAGATAGGTACTATAGATATTTTAATATTATTAATATCATTACTATTGTTATTATCATCGTAATACAAATGAGGAAATGAAAATTCATTGACCCTGAGGATCACATGGAGGAGTATCAAAGGCAGGATGTGATCTCCAATTTTTAACTACAAACCTAATACACTCACTCCACTGCTGTATCATAATTTGATCCAAATGGGCCCTGCCTTTGCCAATAAAGTTCACTTTTCTTTGTCTTATACCCCATGCTTCTTGTCCATATTTTCTCACACATCTCTATAGAAAATCTATCCAATGTGCTGTAATCCTTCCTGAACTCCACAAATAAGAGACTCTATCTTTCTTTCAGGTTCAGGCATTCTTTCTGGCTTTCCCTCTTGCTTGGAGTGCCCATTTCCCTCATCTTTGCCTACTGACTTTCCTGGCTTCTTTTAAGTCCCAATTAAATCTACAAGAAGGCTTTCCCACACTTCTTAAATCTAGTGCTTTCCCTCTGTTACTTAAATCTTATTTATTCTATATATAATTTGTACATATTTGTTTACTTATTGTCTCTCCCATTAGATTGTAAACTCCTTGAGGACAGGGATTATCTTCTGCCTCTTTTTGTATGTCCAGTGTCTTAGCATAGTGCCTGGCATGTATTGAATGCTTAAAAGTTTATTGATTGATAGAATGGCTGGCCGACTCTTCTTTTAGCATCTTTAGAGACCAGTGTAGCACTTGGCTCTCCCATTTGTCTTCTCTTTTTCTTGATTCATGACTAGTCCTTTTTTTCAATCACACTTATCTTCCATCAAATCACTGGATCATAGATTGAGAGTTTGAAAAAACCTTAAGAGGACTTTGAGTCAACTGTTCCGTATTACAGATGATTAAACTGAGGCTTAGGGAGATTAAATCCTTTATGCCACATTTTTCAAGTGATCTATTTCTATCTGGCATGTTTTTTCCTATGACCCTCTAAGATTATTTGTCATTTTTAGACTTCTGAGATCTTGGTACTTCATAATTTATAGTCACATAATTTCACCAGGGGAGTAGTGATTCAAAAGAGACAGGCTTTTTACAGTAGTCGGGGGACTGGGATCTTTCAAAGCATTATACAATAACAGTAGCTAGCATTTATATGTTATTTTAAGATTTATGTAATGCTTTGCATATGTTAACTCATTTGATTCTCACAACAATTTTTTGGGAGAGATCCTATGTCTCTCTGGGAGACTTGTCCATCTAGTAAGTGTCTAAAGCAGGGTTTGAACTCCAGTCTTCTAGACAGCAAGACCCATGTTTTATCCAATGCACCACCTGGCTGCCTATTATTCCTCATTAAAACAGCTCAATAAGAGCTTGTTAATAATTATGATATTTGAATAGATATACAATCTAGATCAAGATTTCAACTAATACTGACAGAGATTCAATTAAGCACCTTTCTACTCTTCTCAATTGCTGCCCATCTAATTCTAGTTTTCCTAAGCATGACTAAATCCAACAGCCTAAATCTTTCTTGAATTGCCTAGGGTCTTGGCAGGTCTTCTTCATGGCTCAGGGACCGTGAACCCTCTTGGCCAGCTATCAAAGTCCTCTTTTTCTTTGGTTTTAGCCTTCCTTACCTAATCTTTTATCTAGTGGAAGACTACTTGCTATTTTCAATTCCCTTCTCCCTCTGTATTTTCTTTCTTCCAGTGATTCCTCAAATGATTTACATTTTAAAATCCTGGGATAGTCTTTTCCTACTTAGTGGTTTCCTTTTCAATTTTGGAAAATTTTGGCAATTTTCTTTCTGAAGGTAAAGTCTTCCAGTTCTCTTGTCCCTCAGCTTCTTTCTGTCCATAATTCTAATAAGATAAACTACTTATATCTTACTAAATTATGCCATAATAGTAGGCCTAAAGCATTTATGCAACTTCCTCAAGGACCAAACTTACTGCTAAGGCACTGTTCATTTTCTGGCTAACCCTGCTCATTAAGAATTGAATATTGAAAGTTATTCAGTAAATCACAGTCATCTTCTGTGTTATATTACCTTCAGGCTGGTAGTAACACTACATTATAATTTGATAAATGTGCAGAATTTTAAGGAGGAAATGATTTATGAAAATAATGGTGATTTTGGAACAAAACCAGGCTAGTTGTCTTAGATCTGACAAAATAGAGTTCTAGACATTTCTCGATGTCTTAAAATTAATTACATTTGCAATCTACAAGATGTTAGCCGATAGAGCAAAGCTCTCAATGATATTTTGAATTCCCAAATCACGTTCAGCGCTAGGATTTTGGTTTGGGATTAGTTTACTTTCAACCTTGGCAGAAACTTTTTAATGTCAATCTTGTAAGTACAAAAAAATAAATTAAAGATATACAATAACTTTAAAAGTTCTCATTAGATAGAGTATTGGATTTGAAGCTAGGAGGTCCTAAGTTCAAATCTTACCTCAGATACTTACTAGGTAACCCTGGGAAAGTCACATAACCTCTCAAAGAAGTTGGACACAGTGGCCTCTGATATCCCTTCTAACCCTAAATCTATAGTCCTACAATAAACATCCTCATCATTTATTTCATGGTTTATTTTAAAGAGGCATTGGGTCAATAAATGGGTTCCTAAGAGAACTCATTATTTAAAGAACACAAGTAAAGAAATATTTTCTAAATCAATAAACCAATTAATGAAAAATATTTATTTTGCATCTATGATTTGCAAGGCATTATGATGCCTACCCTGGAAAATATGGACAAGTATGAGATATGACATGACAGTCACTGCCCTCAAAGAGCTAACAATAAAGTACATATTTATTTTCATGTTGTCTTCCCCAGTAGATTGTGAGCTTCTGGAGAACAGTTTTTCACCAGATGCTTAGCAAACCTTTGGCACATAGTAGATGCTTAATGTTTACAACTTGATTATACCCATTAAAAGGCAATTAACATTAAAAGGCAAGAAAAACTAAGTGACTATAAATCATTTAATTAATATAAGCCGTTATGACATAATGGATAGAGACCCAGTGTCAAAAAGTGGAAGCACTTTGTTTCAACTCTTGGGCTAGTAATTTAATCTTCTTGTGCTCCTGGCAACATTTTAAGGTGTAATACAGATCATGGTGGCTATTACCTACTTGCCCCTGGGTCATGATCCCTCTGTTTTCAAGAAATTCAGTACTTGGCTAGCTATCTTCTTCTCCTTTCCAACTCCTGCCTTTATATGTTAGGAGATTCTGGCATTCATTTCTCTAGCATTGATGACTAACACTCTAAACTCCCAGTTTTTTCAGTCTTGTCAAATTTCAAAACTTACTCCTAGTTGACTGGGAAGATAGCATTACCCTTGACAATAAAAGAAAAGTTGAGAAGATAGAATTATTTTGCGGAAAAAATAATTTCAGATTTGAATCGTTGAGTTTTAGATGTTAATTATGAAGTGAGAGATGTGAGTCTGGATTTCAGGAGGAAGGTTACAGAAAAAAAACAAAAAACAAGCTGTCTTTTATTTGACTCTCCATGTTTCTCCAGGCTAGTTAAGAAATCATTCCTAGCTTTTATTGTTCTGTAAGAAATGATCAGCAGGATGAATACAGAGAAGCTTGGAGAGATTTACATGAACTGATGCTAAGTGAAATGAGTAGAACCAGGAGATTATTATATACTTCAACACAATACTATATGAAGATCAATTCTGATGGAAGTGGATATCTTCAGCAATGAGAGGATCCAATTCAGTTCCAACTGATCAGTGATGAACAGAACCAGCTATACCTAGAGAAAGAACACTGGGAAATGAGTGTGGGCTGCTTACATTTTTGTTTTTCTTCCCAGGTTATTTTTACCTTTCTAAATCCAATTTTTCTTATTCAATAAGAGCACTGTATAAATATGTACACATATATTGTATTTAAGATATACTTTAACATGTATAACATGTATGAGACTACCTGCCATCTAGGGGAGAGGGTGGAGTCAAGGAAGGGAAAAGTTGGAGCAGAAGTGATTGCAAGGGTAAATGTTGAAAGATTACCCATGCATATATTCTGTCAATAAAAAGCAATAATAAAAAAGAAAAAATACCTAGCTCTTTGACACATACCTGAAAAAAAAAAAAGAAATCATTCCTAGCTTTCTTTGCCAGCCTCAGCTCATTTTAACTTTCACACTACAACATCATTCATAGGACCCTACCATACATACTGTGGCATCCTTTGTACATTACTTAATCTTACTTACATTTTCTGTGTAACTTCTAAAAACCTAAAGATTCATTAACCAATTCCCTGTACTTCCATGTAATTCTTTTTCAGCAGCTTCCATTTCCTTCCCATCAGATTTGTTTATCTTTGTGTCTTCTGAATTTTACTGTTGAATGCTTCCTATTCTTAATGAATTAAATTCTCTTGTAGAATTTAAGATTGATTAATCTCTCTCTGAATGTTTTGGAATTTGGTCTTCTAAAATCTATGATTGTCATTTTGTCAATTTTTGGAGAAATGCTGTTAGCTGCTTGTGAAGTATTTCTAACCCTAAAGGTACAATCATATAATCTTAGACTTGGAACTCAAAAGGACCTTTAAAATTGTCACTCTCCTCACTTCATTGATCACTCTATCCCTTTCCTTTGCCGTAACAATTCCTTTCTCTTTATTAGCTCTTTCTCAAGTTCTCATCCGCCTCTCAACCTTTCATTCCTTTAACAAGAGCTCTTTTCAAGTTTTCCATAAACTTCATTCCTGAGCTTTGCAATTCTAAAATTCTCCAGATCTCACAAATTCTTTTCTTTCCTACCTTTATTTCCATTCTTTCTTCTTTATTCCACTAACCTTTTTTAAATTTGACCCAGAAATTAAAACTTGAATGATTAGGTGAAGAGTCGAAAAATAATGATAGTGGTGATGGGAATGAGGGTGATGATGATGATGATAGTTGACATTTATTTATATGGTGCTTCAAGGTTTGCAAAGCATTTTAAATAAATTATCTCATTTGAGTCTCACAACAGCCCTGTCATAGCATGAGAATATGGGTATTATTAACTTAATGTTGTAAATGATGATATGAAGGTAAGTTTGGTGACTGGGAAACAGATGATTTAAATGGAATACCAATATTCCTAGATTGGAACCAATGGCTCACAGACAGAATCAAAAAAGCAGAATAATTACTCCAAGTGTACCAAGCATGAATAGTTACTACACTTTGTTGAAAGCCTTTTCTTTTTCTGTTAACATAACAAACATAATTCTGTATTTAATATCATTGAAATAGCGTCTTGCTATTGTGAAGCCTTATCTTCTCTCTTTAGTATAAATCCAACTTGTTGACAGTGAATCTTTATGGATATGTTGTTATATTGTATAATATAACAACTTTTTTTTATAGGGGAATATAAATGTGAAGAATTGCATATATCATCAGATTTTTAAATCAAAATGAGGGACCCATGTGAACAAAGAGAGTTCTAATGACTGTTTTTGTAGTGGCAAAAAAGGGAAACTAAGAGGATGCTCATCAGTTGGGGAATGATTAACTAAATTATGGCATAAAATACAATGGAATACTATTATAAAATAAGAAATAATGAAAAAAGACTTTCAAAAAAACCTGGGAACTCTTAAATGAACTAAAGTAAGGTGAGGTAAGTGGTACCAGAACAATTTATACAACAATATAAACAATTTTGAAAGACAAAATTGAAAGATCAATAAAGTGATCAAGTATAATTCTAAAATACAGTGATGAAGCATGTTGTCCAATTTCTGAAAGAGAGGTAATGAATTCAAAATACAGAACAAGATGCATTTTTGGATACAGTCAATGAAGGAATTCCTTTTGCTTGACTAAGATTTGTTACAAGAAGTTTAAAAAATGTTTTGTTTCTAAGTTGCAAGGGGAATGAGAGAGAGAGAGACAGACAGACAGACAGACAAAGACAGAGAGAGAAACAGAGAGGGGAAGAAGGAAGGAGGAAGGGAGAAAAGGAGGAAGAGAGGGAGGGAGAGAAAAAAAGGAGGGAGAAAGGGAGGGAGGGAGAGAAGATTAAATACTTGATTTAAAATGAAATTAACTTTTTAAAGAATTGCTATTTCTGTATTTTTACAAGATTTTCTTTCTAGGTAAGGTATGTATCAGAGTGAAGGTGACATAAAACCAAAATATAGCAATAAAAATAATTATCAATACAAAACAAGTGCACTCAGGCCCTTCAAGTAAATAGGAATGAAGAAAGCACCTAGGTTTACAACCTCAGAGTCATTCTTGAGTCTTCACTCCATCTCATATCATAAGCTTAATCAATTTCCAAGGCTTATTAATTCTATCTTCCTAACAATTCTTATCATCACATTTGAATAATCTTTAAATGAATGAATTTTGTTAAAAATGGCATTTGTTCAGCCAAACATTGCAAAAATAGCAGTATATATTCTCTCTGCTTCTATATACCCCAAATTTACTCACTCTTCAATCCCTTACAATATTCCTTTAACCATACTATTTAATTGAAACTGCTTTCTCTAAGGTTATCAATATTTCAATGTATTCTTCTCAGTTCTCATACTCCCAGGTTTTATTGCATCCTTTATACTGTTTGCCAACTCTTCGCCTCCTGAATATCTTTCTTCCCTTGGCTTCTATGGCATTGCTCTTTTTAAACTTCTTACTCATCTAATTATTACTTTTTAGTGTCTTTTTTGGTTCATCATCCTTCTTCTTATTCTAAGAGTATGGGTTTGGTCAGTCATCAAATCTCATAACATTGTGTCTACTTTTCTCTTTTAATCTGCCTTCATGGGTTCAATTATTACGTCTATGCTGATGGCTCTCAAAACGGTAGAATTCATCCTGCTCTTCCCAGTGGTTTCCAGTTCTAGCTTTCTAATTGCTTTCTGGACCTCCCTACTTGAGTGTTCTACTAGTATCTTAAACTCAACATATCCAAAATTAAACTTATTGAACCCCAAATTCCTCTTCTCTCTTTTGTTTATCATGTCTAGTCATGAACTAGTCATTATTAGGCTCAGGTTCAAAACTTCAGGTTTATCACTGAGATGCCTCTTCCACCCCACCTCTATATACATACGTACATATAAATGTATGTACGAATGTATATATATATATATATATATATATATATATATATATAGAGAGAGAGAGAGAGAGAGAGAGAGAGAGAGAGAGAGGGGGGGGGGGGGTGTCAAGACCTGGCCATAACATAGAGGACTAGAATAGAAGTGCATATTTGGAACAGACCTTAGAGATCATCCCATCCAACAGAAACACTTAAATGATATTTTTTACTATGTTCATTCGACATTTACTTGAAAATCTTTAGTAATGGAGAACTCACTAAATCTCAAGCTAACCTATATCTCTTGGATCCAAGCTTTCCTCTCCATTCACACTGCCATTTAACGAGATTATTTTAATGGCCTACTAAATGATTCCAGTCTACTCTCCAATTCATTTTTAACATAGCTGCCAAGTTAATATAATTCACAGGTCTGACCATATCAATCCCCAAATGATTAGGAGAATATTATCTATGTTTTGCTTTATTTTTATTTATTTTGTTAATATCTCTCAATTATATATTTTTAAAATTTGCATAGTATTTTATTTTTCCAATTACATGTAAAAATATTTTCAATATTCATTTTGGTAATATTTTGAGGTTTAGTTTTTTTTTTCTCCTTCCTTTCCTTCCCTTCCCCCTCCTCAATATGGCAAGCAAACTGATAAAGGTGATACATGTATAATAATTTAAAATATTTTTCCACATACCAATTATATTCTAATCTGATTCCAGCAGTACTGAAAATATGATAGGCCACATACATGTTTGATACCTCTGACCTAATCTGTGATTCATTCATTCACTCCATCTCAATCCCACATAGACATGTATAGGAACACCCTAAGGTGTTCATCATCATCTACAAGGATTCTTCCTCTTTATTCAAAAAAATCACATTCCTCTCCATCAGGGGGAGGGGACATCTGGCCTGTGGCTTTTAGTCTGGCTTTGTCAAGGCAACCACAGGCCATGATGAGCTAAAAGCTAGGTACAACACCTTCCCACTGCTTCAATTATTAAGTTTATAATTTTGCATGGCCCACAAATGGTGTTATAAATATCCAAATGGCCCTTGGCAGAAAAAAGCTTCCCCACCCCTGCTCTAGATGATCAAAACTTGCCATCATTTCATCACTCTTTATACCTCACCCCTCCTAAAACCATTTTTCAACATCGTCATGACTTCCAATCCCTCTACTGCTTAGTACATTCTCAGGCCTGTCGCTACTCATCCCTTGCCACATGCCAGTTGTGGATTATTCCTATAATCCAAGTCCTCCATTCCTACTCACATGGTGTTGAATAGAGTAGGAAAAAGTTGTAGGACACCAGGCAAGTAAGTTAATATCCCTCAACCTCAGTTTCCCCATCCAGAAAATGAGAGAAGGTTGGACTTTGATGGCCTCAAAGATCCCTTCAATCTTGCAAACTCACACAATTCACTATAAATTTATGTTACACTATAAATCAGATTCACTATAAATTTGTTACAAACCTTCAACTGGACCTTCATGGCAAGGAGTCTTTTTATTTCCCCTTATATGATACCTATCTTACTCCCCACAGAAGCAGTTCTAAACTTTTACTTCTCTCCTCAAACTTCCTATGGTGTTCCACTTCCTCACCCTTTTTTTGTGAATCTTGTTTCTTAGTTTGTGGTGAAAACAGAGGTTCTTCATCATGAATTCCTTTACATGATCATCATCATCTTTCCTTTACTTTAGTCTTTAAAGCTGTGTTGGTTCTTCATATAACTAAGGCCTTATTACTAGATCAATCTTCAATGTTTTTTTTTTTTTACTGATCTCTTCCCTACTTTCCTTAAAAAGAAACCTTCACTAAACAAGGAATGTTCTGGTAAATGTTTAACCAGTTCTTCAGGGAAAGAATGCACACATGACGTACTCATAATTAATTGCTAATTATTAGTAATAGTAAATATTAATTACTAGCCCTTTAGTAATTTGCTGGTTTACAAGGTGCGAATGTTTACACTGAAAAATCTAAAATTTAGCTATCCCTGTTTCAGCTAGCTCCAAAACACCTATCATCCTATCAAACTATCATATTGTACCTCTCTTCTCTTTTTAACTCCTAGAAAAAGCTATTTACATTCATTCATTCTCTTTCCTTTCTTCTCACTCCTCAGTCTTTTGCAATATAACTATATAACTACTAGCCTCACTGAAACTACTATTGCTAGTTATAAATGTTCTCTTAACTGTCAAATCTGACAATGTTTTCTCAGTTCTCATCCCAATGGATCTTTCTGCTACCTTACCTTTGACACTATTGACAATCCTCTTGCAGGTATTCTCTTTTCTACAGATTTCCAGGATACTATTTTCTTTTGATTCTTCTCCCTTCTAACTGCTCCTTAGCTTTTTATGCAGGCTCATTATTTACTCGCATCCTTTAACTACGGGTACACCTCAAAGATTCTGAATTTGGTCCTCTCTTCTTCTCTCTCCTAGTGACCTCATCAGGTCTACTAGACTCAATTATTTTCTCTGTGCAAATGATTCTCATATAGATCTTGATTCAGTCCTGCCTGGTCTCTCTCTAAGCTTTTGTTCCACATCACCAAATGCCCGTTAGACATTTCAAAATGTAGGTCCAGAAGACAACCCAAATTCAAAAAGCTCATGGCAGAACTTATCTTTCCCTGAAAACAAATCTTCCTTACAAAATTGTCTATTTGTATCAAAGGGACCATTATTTTTCTAGTCTCTGAGGCCTCTAATTTCAATGTCATATTTAAATTCCCTCTCTTCTTTACCCTATATATTCAATTAGTTACCAAATATTTTTACATTTCTACCTCCACACCATCCCTTTCTTTTGACCTCTTCTCCCATATTTAGCCATCATTTTGATTCAGATTTATATCATATCTTCCTGAGATTATTCAACAGCCTTCTAATTCACTTTCAGGTCTCAAGATTCATCTTTGTATAATCAAAAAAAATTAATATAATCCACAGATAGAGGCAGCCAGGGCCATAGTAAAGGGAGTGCTGGATCTGGAGTTGGGAAGGCCAGGCAAAAAAGTAAGCCAATTAACTTTTATTAAACTCCAACAAAGTGTCAGGCACTATGCTAAGTTCTGGAAATACAAAAAAAAAAAAAAAAAAAGCAAGAAACAGCTTCTGCGCTCAAAGAACCCACAATATGCTGTGGGCCTGAAATCCAGCTTGAGATATCTGTTAGCTGTATGATGCTCAGCAAGTCATTTCAGTATCCTTATCTGTAAAAGGGAGACAATTATGGCACCTACTTTCCAGGGTTGTTGTGAGGATAAAATAATATTTATAAAGTACTTTGCAAACTTTAAAAACACTATATAAATGCTAGTGTGATGTTGATGATGATAAAGAAAAGCATAGTGTTCAGGATGAGAGAATGATTCTGCACCTCTGTGTTCAGATCAGATAGCAATTGGAATCTTGTGTTTAGTTCTGGTAGCCTACAGAGAAAGCCAAAGGATGATGACTCTAGAGTCATGAAACCATTCCATGTTAAGATCAGTTAAAAGAACTAGGTTTATTTAGACCAGAGAAGAGAAGGATTATGGGAAAACTGATAGCTGTCTTTAAATATTTGAAGGGCTATCCTGTGGAAGAGGGATTAGCTTTGTCTTACTTGGCCTCAAAGGCTCACTAGGAACAATGGGTAGAAGGCAAATTTGTGCTTGATTTAAAGGCAAACTCACTAACAATTTGAACCATTCAAAAGGGGAATGTGATGCCTTGAGAGATAGTGTGTAATTAACTCCTCAATGTACTGTTAAGTCCTTGCTTACAGGAAGGATGGGTGTTGGGTATGACACAGAAGGTATTCTTATTCAGATAAAAGTTGAACTAGATGGTCCCCAGTATAAGAAAAACATACCTCCCCTTTCTTCTTTGCAGAAGTGGGAATCTATAAGTATGGAACATTGTTATTTAATTTTGTTAAACTGCTTTCCCTCTTTTTTTTTTTTTTTGTTGTTGTTTCTTACAAGGGATAGCTTACAGGATAGAAATGAAGAAAGATATCTATATTTACAAATGAAGATGATATGAAAACAAATGTAACTACAGAATTTGTTTTTAAAAAATCAATAGCCACTGAGATTCTAATTCTGACATTCTATGATTCTATTTTTTTAAAAAATGGCATCAAAAAAACTTATGACTGAAAAAGGAGATGGTCCAGTCACATCAAATAAGTCTGCATTAAATAATATCAAAGGACATGGTGAAAAAACCACAACAAAAAGTGAGTGGGCCACAACTGGAAAAATTATGGGAATTCAGCCAAAACTCATGAGGGATAGAAAAGCTTTGGTAGAAGGATTCCCCACATTGATGAGACCCTCAAAGTAGTACTGAAGAGTTAAGAAGCTAAAATAGAGTAATCCCCTTTAAGGCTGTTTGCTCCCACAGTTATAACTTTTTCTTTTTCCGGTCTTGTGTTTGATTTTTATAATTTTCCATATGCTTTTTTTAACGATATACTGCCTTGCTCTAGTCCATCTCATATTGCAATGAGATCCCATATCCATGACACATACTCATTTGGCCTTTGTTTGCAGATCCACAGAGAAGGGAACCAACTGCAGTGTGACTACTTGTGGTACCCTATACTCCTCTTTAACATTCTGTGGGCTAGAAGTTAATTTGACTTTGTATAAAGTAAAAATAAAGAGGTTCTTAGTTGATTTGCTGATGCGCTTGCTCAGAAGTAAATGGCACCATTTTTAGGGAATAGATTTGATACCTACTTTAGGGTACTCACTACCTAATAATAACTAAAAACCTCAATAGCAAGTCTGTTCAACCTTTGTTTCTTCTTCCAATCCCCGTCATATAGAAGAATTAGATTAATATTCCCCAAATCTTTTTCATCTTAATTCAAGAGAAAAGAACTGGGAATCTATGTCCCTGCTTTTAGGAAACTTACTGTGTAACTTCAGATAGATCAATTGTCTTTTCTGAGATCTTTCTGAAAAAAAAAGCATAAAAATCCCTGTTCTTCCTACTCACAGAATGGTTATAATGATCAAACTGGATCATTTCAGGGAAAGCGCTCTGGAAAAGTAGAACTTGTTATATTAGTATATGATCATATTATTATTGCCCCCTTGTTTTTAAACATTCTTTTAAGAATATATGTAGTGTGATTAATTGTTTGTGGCACAAAACCTACTCTCTAGTTTAACCTATGAAACACTTCATCAAATACATTTCCCTTCTTCTTTCATTCTGACAGCTCACTAACTTTATTTCATTCTACTATTTTACTTGGACACTGCATTCCAGATGAGCCTTTTGGTGGTGGTGATGGGGAGGGGCTACCCAATAAATACAACTTGTTCATTCCTGTCTCTGTTATTTTTGATTCTTTATAAGAGTGTCACTTTCTTCACCAGGAATACCTTTTGCCTTCACATCATCTGTCTGAAAACTATTTCTTTCTTTTTAAGAAAGTCTTCTTTGCTTAACCCCACTTGACTCTGGATCATATAGCTGATTAAAAAGAAGATAAAATTTGCTTCAGTTGTATAATTTTAAAGGTACTCAAAATTATGATGAAATGTTAGTATTTGAAATGCTATCTATGCATGTATATATAAATGTATACACATGTCTACACATTTGGTGACATCTAGAATCAGTGATTTCATTCACATAAATATACTTTCTCCATTGAAAAAGATTACAAACACTTCAACAAATAGACTTCATGAGCTGCTGCAGCTGAAAAAATTCTTCACTTGGTGACCAAACCTTTGGTAATACATACACACATATGTACATATGCATATATATTTATATATAATATATGTATGCAAAATGTATGCATACATATATATACATGTATATACATATGCATGTACAGTTAAATTAAATTAAAAGCATATTTCTTGTCTTAGAGAATAGACCATTTCTATCCCACAACTGAACTGGTAGAATGGAACCTTTATTTGTGTTGTAGTGACCAATTTAAATTCAACAGAAGAATCTCCAGGATACATCTAGCAGCCAAGATGAGTTTTTGTTGCTAAAATGTTTGGTGAAAAAATATGAGACAAGCAAAAGTGCTGGACTTGGAACCTGGAAGATGTGGATTTGAACCCTGCCTCGGACACTTATTATCTATATGAGTTTGGGCAAGTCAGTTAATGTCTCTGTGCCTCACTTTACTCTTCAGTAAAAGGAGAACAATAATAGCACCTTTCTCACAGGGTTGTTATAAAGAACAATGGAGTTGACATATGTAAAGTGCTTTGCAAAGTTTAAAATACAATATAAATGCTAGATATTAGTATTATTATTCTTTCTATATAATCTCTCAGAAAATGCCCCGCCTTTCCCTAATTTGAAAGCAATTAGCCTCACCCCAGATATTATTGTCACATGACTAGATAACTTCAACAACCAATCCACTTAATGTTACTCCTGCCCTCCAATCCACATTACAAATAACATTCGTCAAACATTACTTGCATCTTAGAACTGATGCAGTAAAAAGATTAACTCCAAAGAGAAATGCATTTGCTTAGGAACTCATAGAAGTAAATAAAGCAATGAGTTCTGCAACTTCTCCCTTCCCTAATTTCTCAGCCTATACTTGCTAATGTTTCTCTTGGTATAAAATTTCACATGTTTTTCTACCTAAAGAAATCCTTTTAATGACACATATAATGATGCAAAAGGTAATTACACTATTAGGATCCTACCACTGTATAAAAGATCTCAGCTTCAGAAAATTTAGTGACATTTTATTACATAAATAAAATAAAAGCCTTAGAATATCTCCTTAGCAAGGGAATTGCAATAGTATCAAAATCACTTCAAATCACCAATAAGAAAAGTGCATATCAAAACAACCCTGAAGTTTCACCTCACATCTTACAAACTGGCAAAGATGAGCAAAAAAAAAAAAAAAAAAAAAAAAGACAAGTACCAATGTTAAATGGATGACAAGAAAATGAGAACACTACTGCATTGTTGGTGGAGTTGTAAATTGGTATTTTCACAAATGTGTTCTCCAAACAAATGTCTCAATTACACCCTTTTCCTGAATTATACTACATTACTTCTTTTTAAGCAATTAGGTAGCACAGTGGATAGAATGTAGAAAATTAGGGAGTTTAAATCAGGGTCAAACATTTTCTGTGGGACAATGAAAAAGTCTGAGTCTCTCAAACTGTACATTAGGGATAAAAATACACCTACTTTCCAGGGGTTGTGAGTATAAAAAGAGATAAATATTTGTAAAGCATTTAGCCCAGTGACTGGCACATAGCAGGTAGTTGATAAATGCTTATTTCTTTTCCCTTTCCTTCCCTTTATTGTTCCTTATAGCACAATCATATTCTATCACATTTACAAACCATGATTTAGTCTCCCATTTCTTAATTAATGGGTATACACTTATTTCCAATTCTTTGTGACCAAAAAGAGAGCTGTTAGGAACTTGTGTACATATGGATTTTTTTCTTCTTTGGGGGGACAAACACCTAGTTATGCTGTCACTAGGTCAACAGGAAAGCTGAATTTAAAATCTTTTAGCATTTCCTTCATTTTAAGAATAAGTAAACAGGGGGCAACTAGATGGCATAGTGGATAGTACATCGGCCCTGAAATCAGGAGGACCTGAGTTCAAATTTGATCTCAGACACTTAACATTTCCTAGCTGTGTGACCCCTGGCAAGTCATTTAACCCCAATTGCCTCAGCAAAAAAAAAAAAAGAAAGAAAGAAAGAAAGAAAGAAAGAAAGAAAGAAAGAAAGAAAGAAAGAAAGAAAGAAAGAAAGAAAGAAAGAAAGAAAGAAAGAAAGAAAAAAGAAAAAAAAGTAAACTTTAAGTGGTAAATTGCATTTCCTAAAGTAATTAGCAGCACAGGTGCATTCTAACTTAGGCCTCCTGGCTTAGTGGTGTACTGATAAATGTTTTATTATTTGTTCTAAAAAAGAAAAAGGTCCATGACACACTTTTAAATTTAATCTGTATTATTGACACTTTCTCTGTCACTGTCTTAAACCTAGACAATCAACAAAACAATAAATCAAACTCTGTTCTGTAGAGTTTGCTGATTTCTGAAGTGTAAATGCTCACACTAGAAAATTTAGCAATCTGAGTTGGTAAGAGCTGGCTTCAGCATATCTCTGCTCTGAATCCAAATTCAAGGTTCTTTCCATTAAAGTATACAGAACAATCACTAATTGCTAAACATCATATCTAATAGACTAAGATTAATTATAATAAACATTATTCGCTAGAAGGTATAAATCATAATTTGGCAAAAGAAGTGACTTCTAATATATTGCTGTTATGTTTTTGCTTTCGTTATCAGATTGATTGGCACATATTTAATGGATTAATCCCTTGAAGTTATCTAATGAGCTCCCACACCCATACAAAGATCCTTACTTTAGTAACATACTTCCACCTGGCACATTGCTCCTAGTATATCACAAAAGAATGGAATTCCAAATCTAAACTAAAACATTTATTTATAAATATTCAAAATAAGGGCCCTAAATTATTCTCATTTAATAGCTATTAAATACAATTTTTTCCCTAATGAACAGTGACATGGACAAACCTGGGTTTACTTTGTTTTCACTTTGAAATATACATGTGACAATCAATAAAATGAATTCAGTTCCTCAGGCTTTTGTCTCATTTAGTTTTATAAACATTGGTCAACCAACCTTTAACAAATGACAGTAATTCACAGTGCTAAACTGGCTTTCTTTGTAGCAAAATACCTCAAAGCATTCCAAAACATTATTATATAACAACGCTTCAGGGAAAAAGGAACTGTGGCTTCTACACGGGAATCTTTCAAAAATGGGAACAATTAATGAAAGAGATGAAAGAATTATTTGTGAACAGAACAGGAAGGAAATACTAATTCAATTATGGCCAATACAATGATATATTATTATTAAAAAGCTCAACTATTTTTTTTTAACCATTAGAAATATGTTCCAAAGTTTAGGTATTATTTACTATACAATAAATTATGTTAGATCAAGGACATATTCTATTTTCATATATTATCTAAATATATATTTTCATATATTATCTAAATATATGTTTCGTATATATCTAAATATGAAATATACTATCTAAATTGCTGAGGTTGATATGTGAAATTACATATTTTACAATCAATAAAAAGGTCAGTTTGAGGGTTCTCTTCCATAAATTATTTTCATTGGAATACTAAGTTATTCAGATATATTTGTACATATAGATATATATGTGTAAATTAAATCTCATTTCATATCAAGTTAAGTGTTTTTATGCATACTTCTTTGCTTTGCAAAATGGAAGAAATTAATGAGCATAAACAGAACAGAAAAATATTCTGGACTCAAAATATTTGGCAAAGAACAAGTCTATTAATAACAAAGTTTTAACATCTAAATTCATTTTTTTACTTCAAAAGAATTAAAAGGCATTAAGAAAATATATTAGCACTATGACTAATATCATCACACAGGTTCAAGGTTGAATTTCAGTAGCATAAATAGAAATGGTTAGTGATTTGATTAATACAATCATAAACATGAACTACTCTATCCCTAAAACAACAGACTGTTAATAAAACATCTATAGAGAAGTCCTATTGAGTGATCAGTAGTATTAATGGGTCTCCCATTCCAATCATACCTGTTATTATCTGTTATTTTATTTCTGTTGATGCCCTTGACCAGTCCTTCAAGACCCAATTTAAGCTGCACTTGCCTCAACAAAATCTTTCCAACAGCTTTAGATAGCAATCTCTACTTTGAATTTCTATAGGACTTGGGTTTTATATCACATAAATTAAAATTCAATTATAAATTCTCTTCATTTCCCATGAAGTTTAAAAGTCTAAAAGTAGGGTTCTTAACTTTTTTCTGTCATGGACCCCCCCTCCCCCGCCTTTGGCATTCTGGTGAATCTCATGATCTCTTCT
This sequence comes from Antechinus flavipes, assembly GCF_016432865.1. Taxonomy (NCBI): domain Eukaryota; kingdom Metazoa; phylum Chordata; class Mammalia; order Dasyuromorphia; family Dasyuridae; genus Antechinus; species Antechinus flavipes. The sequence goes on from NC_067399.1 coordinate 113,075,879, forward strand.
CTGAATCTTGTTTTTAAATGAATAAAATAAAATACACAAGGTGAAAAGAGAAATCAATAATGTTGAAATGCAGTTCTCAAATATTAAAAAAAAAAACAACCAAGTACATGGAATCCAGGTTCTTAGTGATATCATAGTGATATAATAAATGAGGACTCAAATGCAGTCCACTAGGTAGTAGTTGAAAAACATAGTAGAATAAACACAGAAAGTGGTAACAATGGTTAAATATGAGTGGGCAGAATGACAAAATAGTGAGGTGTTGTTCAGAGAAAAGAGACCGTGATAAGGGAGTCTCTGTTTTTACCTCTAATCATGCATCACCAGCTGTCTATTGGACAATTCAAACTAGACACCTGTAGACATCTCAAACTTAATACATCCAAAACTTATCATCATCTCCTCCAAACCTACTTCTCTAAGGAACTTCTTGATTTCTATTGAAAGAACCTACATTCTTTCAGTCTTCCAGGTTCATAATGTTGGTATTATGTACCTCAGTCTCCTTTATCCAACATTTTTAATAAGTTACCAAATTACTTCTGCTTTCAAAATATCCTTCAAATTTTCACTTTTTGAGTCCATCAGTTTTCTTTCTGAAGGTGGATAGTATGTTTTATCATGAGTCCTCTGGAATTGTAGTTGGTCATTATAATGATTATTACTAAGTCTTTCAGAAAAAATAATTATGTTCAAAATATTGCTGTTATTTTAGAAATTGTTTTCCTAGTTCTATTTACTTTATTTTGCATCAGTTCATGTCTTCCTAAGTTTTGATGAAACCACTACTTAATCATTTCTTATAGCACAGTAATACAAATCACATTCCTATATCATATCTTGTTCAGGTAATCCCCAATTAATGGATATTACATGAGTCTCCAATTCTTTGTTATCACCACAACAAAAAAGCCACTATAAATATTTTTGCACATCTTGTACATTTTTCCTCTTTCTTTGATCTTTTTGGTATATAATAGACTTAATAGTGGTATTGCTAGTCAAAGTTAGATAAGCACAGTTTAATAGTTTTGGAACATAGTCCCAAATAACTTCCAAATTAGTTGGATTAATTCCCAATTTCACCAACAATGAATTCCTACATTTATTTTTCCACTCTACCATTTGTCATATTCATCTTCTGCCAGCTTTGTAGGTATAAGGTTGTTGGAATCCTTACAAACTGCTAACTAATTGGAGTTGATCTAATCTTACAAGAAGATTTTGTCCAGAACCTGAAACAAGGTACTAAGTAGAACTAATTAATACAAGGCTTGTGTTCACACCTTTACTCATTGGAGTTCACACAAGGTACTAAGTATGCCAGCTTCACAAAGTAAACTTTCTAACTTCAAGGGAGTTCACACCTCCCTTAAAGCTCTTTGGGCCAGAGAGCACTATGGGAGAAAACCCATAATCCCATTCTCTCAGAAGAGTCAGATAAAAGGCCAGCGATGAGGGATCTAAGACAGAATACATTTTTTCCTCTTGGCTGGCTGGTCGCAGAAGAGAGTTCAGGTGGACTCAAGAGGAGCAACTCTGGTACAGAGAGCCCGAGGCAAGGCAAAATATATTCCACTTGGCTGGCTGGTGGCAGGCGAATAGTTTTCAGAGGATAAAGCTACGAGTGGAGAGTTCAGTGGACAACCAGATTCATCTTCATCTCACACCACTGTAGCTGGTGGCTGGGTTCCTGCACGCCCCCCACTGAGACCAAGCTGGTCTGAAAGACTCACCAGAAAGCTAGCTGGGCTCCCCAGAAGGAGACAAGAGAGACATTCCATCTCTGTGTTGGTTGGCGGCTGAAGAAAGCAGAGGCAGAGGCTGAAGGACAGAACCTTTGGATTTGGAGATATTCGGAGGGCTCTAAGCCTCTAACCCCTGTGTTTTGAGAAGAACAAGAACTCCAACATTTGAACTTATAACATAAGGTGATATTTCAGAGTTGTCTTAATTTGCATTTCTATAATGGTGACTTAGAGCATTTTTTGCCATTTGGTTATTGATAGCTTTTATTTCTTATTCTTATCTATTCATATCCTTTGACCATTTATTAGTTGGTACATGAATCTTATTCTAAATTATATTTTAGAAATGAAATCTTTGTTAGAGAAACTCGTTGCAAAGATTTCTCCCTCCCCACACATGCCCAGTTTTCTTCTTTTTCATTTTGGTTGCAATGATTTTGTTTGTACAAAATTTCTTTAAATTTATTTAATCAAAATCACCCATTTTACTTTCTATAAACCTAACTTACTCTTGTTTGTTACCATAACATAACCATAGATAAGACAAATAATTTCTTCCATTCTCTATAACTGGCTTATGATATCTCCTTTTATATCTAAATCATATATTCATTTTGAGTTTATCTTGTATATGGCAAGAAGTTAGCCCACACCTAGTTTCTAGGTGTTTCTGCTAGTCTACTTTCCACTTTTCTCAAAAGTTTTTGTCAAATAATTAGTTCTTGTCTCAATAGCCAAAATCTTTGGGTTTGTCACAATATCCTAATTTGCTTCCCTAATATTAATAGTGGAACATAAGCTGTTCCACTAATCAATATCTCTTATTTTTTGAGGACCAAATTGTTTTGATGATAAAAACTTTGTCTTGTATTTTGAGACTTGGTACTATTATTAGTCTCCCTGCTTTCCCCCCTACTTTTTCCCACTGATTCTCTTGATATTCTTTATAGAAAACTGTCTCTTTCTAGATGATGGCATATTCCTTAGTCACTTCTTTAATGTGGATTATTTCTTCTTATATTCTCTGACAAAATTTCAAGTGTAATCAACAAATTTTACTAACAACAGCCACTTTCAGATCCTCCCTTCGTTGCCATGACTAAGCAACTTTTCTTCTTTTAAGTTTCACCTTCTCCATCTTTAACACTATGTCGATGTCCTTGATGAAATCATCTATAAGTTTCTATGCTATCTTTTTTTTTTTTTCAATTAATTCAATATACAACTCACAATCTTTCTCTCTACCCCAAACCCCATTCTCATATTCAGGGACATTGATATGTACAATGATTACAATATTGTAAACAAAGCCAACAAAATTCATCAGTGTGAATAAAAATAATACTAAATGAGTATAGTTAAAATATATATGATTCATTTCCATTAAAAATAAGTAAATCACAAAATTCATTTAACAAACATTTATTGTTTACTATGTGCCAGGCAATCCTTAAGCTAATCCTTATACAAAGAAAGTTTCAAACACACACACACACACACACACACACACACACACACACACACCCCAAATACATATTCTTTGCCCTTAAGGGACTGAACATACAAGTTATGTACACTAAAAGTGGAAGGTAATCTCAAATTGAAGATGGAAAAGACCTCCTGTGAAAGATAGGATTTGAGCTGCATTTTATTTATTTACTTGTTTATCTATTTATTTGTTGAGACAATTGGAGTTAAGTGACTTGCTCAGGGTCACACAGCTAGGAAATGTTAAAAGTATCTTACACATTTGAACTCAGATCCTCCTGACTTCTAGGCTGGTGCTTTATCCATTGCACCACCTAGCTGTCCTTTTGAGCTGCATTTTAAAGGAAGGGAATTAGAAAGGACAGGTGAAAAGATAAATATGGAGAGGAGAGAGTAGGTACTCTTTGTAAGGAACAGCAAATAATTCCACATTGTTGGATCATAGATAGGTGGAAGGGAATAAAGTGTAAGAAGAAGCCTGGAAAGGTAGAAGGAAGTCAAGGTGTGAAGATCTTTAAATGCCAAATGGAGAATTTTCTATTTGATCTAGGAGATATTAGGGAAACTAAATTATGAGTCTAATTTGGGGGTAGTTGGTGGTGACATTGTCTGAAATCCCTGTGCTCACTTTGGCAGTTACATAAAGGATGGAAGGAGACTTGAAACAGAGAGACCAAGGGAAGATTATTTTAATAATAATAATCCATGTGAGAAATGATGAGGATCTGAATTAGGGTAGTGGGTCTAGGTGAAGAAGGAAAGGGACATACATAGAAATGAGATATTGTAATGAGTCTTGATAATTATTTGACTCTTAATTTTCACACCATAACACAGATGACTTCTCAGCCCTCAATTTCCCTCCATCATGACAATTTGCTTCTCCTACTGACACATACTTTCTGGAATTTCAAGACTGAAAGACTGCAGACTTAGCTACTATGTGGTCATGTGGGTACCCTGTCCCTTTCACTTCCTTTCCATTAGAATGTAAACTCCTTGAGGCCAGGGATTATCTTTGTTTTTTCCTTGTAGTTATATCCTTAGTACTTAGCCCTGGTACATAGTAAGCTCTTACAAAATGCTTACTGACTGTTTTCTGAATACTTGTGAGGAATTACGGATTCTGCTCAGGATGAGCCAGGGTGGCTGGAAGGATGGTAGTAGTCTCAATGGTAAACAGAAAACTGGGAAGAAGTGAGGTTGTGGAGGAAAGATACTGATTCTATTTTGGATATGTTGAGTTTACCTCACAGCAAACATAGACTGGTGAAAAATCAAGAATATTTGGGGCAAAACAGGGGTCCTCCGATATAACAAAGGAAGATCTGAAGAAAAGACCCCAGGCTGGGGATTAACCAGTGTGAAGTGCAAACACTCCAGGCTAGCTCTGCAGAAACACCAAGTGGGGAGCTCTGGGGCAAGCTGGGAGTGGCTGGAACCTCAGCAGGAACCACAAAAACTTTCACTTCCCAGACTTTTTGTGGAGTTGGGAATCTGACTCTGGGAAGATTAGGGAACTTCAGCTGGTTAGGAATGCTAGGTCCAGCTGTGCTGCAGAGATGTGGCCCTGGGTGAGAAGAAACCAGCATCCGAAAGAGTGTAGAAACAGCAGACAGCGATGTGGCTGGCTGTGGGCACTTGCAGAAGGGGAAAACTCTTGGTTTGGGATTCCTGGTCAGAGGGGAGTGCTTAAGGGAAGCTTGAGGCACCATTTCCCCACCCCAGGTTAGAGATGCTTACACTAATACCTCTTATTAAATAAAACGAACCTACAAAGAAGAAAGAATCCCACCATTGGAACATATGGGAACAGGGAAGACCAGGATTCATCTTCAGAGGAGGACAATTTAGTAAAAAATAAAGTTTCTAACCCCCAAAATAATACAAAATGCCCCCTACCCAGAAAGAATTTACAAAAGAACTCAAAAAAATTAAAAATCACATGAGAGACATTGAGGAAAACCTAAAATACATAAATAAATTAAAAACATCCAAGAAAAACAAGATTATGGAAAAAAAAAGTTAACCAACTAGAAAAGAAGGTAGAGTTTCAAAGATGAAATTAATTCTCTGAAAATTAGAAATGGGTAAGGGGAAGTGAGTGAAACTGAGAAACCAAGAAATAACAAAAGGAAATACAAAGATGAAAAAGAATAAGAAAATGGAACATAATTTAAAAATCTTCAAAGAAAAACAATAGATCTGGAAAACGGACCAAGGAGAGAAAAATATAAGAATAATTGGACTGCCAGAAAATTGTGACCAAAAAAAGAACTTTGACACAATAATGCAGAATATAATCCAAGAAAACTGTTCTGGAGTGATAGAATATGAGGGGAAAATAGAATAGGAAAAAAATCCACCAATCACCACCTCAAAGAGATCCTTTGTGGAAAACACATAGGAAATTACTGACAAACTTCAAAACCCCCAGATCAAAGATAAAATTTTGCAAAAAAATAAGAAAAAAAACCAATTCAAATCGATGGAGCTATAATTAGAATTGCACAAGACTTATCAGCAACTGCAATAAAAAACTTCTAGTTCTGGAATCATTTTTACCGCCAATCAAAAGGACTACAACTATGGCCAAAAATATTGTATCCAGCAAAATTATAATTTTGAATGAGAAAAAATGGACTGTCAGTGAACTTTCAGTTTTTCAGGACTTGCTATCAACCAAATCTGAATTTAGCAAAAAATTTAACCTATAAGAGCCAAAATCAAAGATCAATTTTAAGGAACTCAGTATGGACAAACGGCTTAAACATGGACAAATTTTTTTTGTTTGTTTTTTTGTTTTTACACAGGAAATGTACACTATATGTTTAAGCTTTTTAAGCTTTTGATTTTTGAGTTTTGAGCTACTCTATTGTTGATGTGAATCTAGCTCAAAAGAAAGACTGGCAGAATATATATATATAGGGTATAACACCCTCCAAAATTTAGAAAGAAATAAAGGGAGCAGGATGGGAAGATGGGGAAACAAAGGGTGAGGGAAGAAGACAAGGGAGGGATTCCTGAGTGGAGGAGGTAAAGTAAGGATAAGACAAGTTATGGAACAGAATTTATTAAAGAGTTAACAAGGATAGGAGAGACACATATATGGGGTGTCTTGTATGTCTGTACGTGTATGTATGTTTATATATATATATAAATATATCTTTTCTTAATTGTAGCTTGCTTGGGAGTGGTGGTGGATATGAAAGGGGAGAAAAAGAATGAAGTAAATAAGGCATGCAGCAGAGAACCAAAGAACAATTTATAAGGAAGAAAAGAAAAAATGGACATTCATGAATATAATTTCTTCAACTAACAGATATACTTTCTTGAAATGATATTTGTTGTTTTATATTTTTAATCCTTCCCTGATATCCTTCTGAGCACATGACAATGCTCTCTTTTGTTTTATTTTATTTTGTATTCCTTTTTATTTTTTTATTTTTTTCTTACTCTGCCTCAAAGTAAGATAGAGAGAGAAGAGAATACGGCCAGAGATGGAGCTAATTCCTTGCAATCTGTCTTCTCATCTCACAACTTTATTAAAACTGTTCCCTTCAAGGATACCAATGATCTCTTCACTAAATCTGACAGCATTTTTTTTTTCTGAAGAACTCACCTTCTTTGACTTTTGACTATAGGAATTGACTATAGGAATCCTATAAACCATTCCTCACTCATGAATACTTTTTTCTGCCTTAGTTTCTACACCATTATTCACTTCTGGTTCTCCTCTTATCTATTTTCTTCTTTCAAGTCTCCATCTTTGGCTTTTTATACATGAATATCCCCCTGGGCTCTGGACTCAATTATTTCATCCTCTAATTTCTTTTGAAGCCCATAACTTTTCTAGTCACATAAGTTTGCAAAATTTATCTTCCTATCTTACTCTCTCCTTCACCCCATATCCAATCATTTGCTAAGTCTTGTTGATTCTACCCATAAAACATTTGCATTAACCCTCTTCTATTCATTCATATTTGCTGTTGTCTTGCTTTGGTCACACTGCGCTATAACTTTTCACCTGAACTGTTATTAACAGCCTTCAGAAAGATCTTCCTGATTCTATTTCTACACAAAGCTATCCAAATTATCTTTTGAAATCAAATATGACCATTTCGATTCTCTGCTCATAAATGTTCAGTGGCTCTCTTTTCCCCCTTTAATGATACGCAAACATCCCAGTATGGTGTTTAAAACTCATCATAATCTAGTTCCAATCCTTTCATATTTCATAATACTTGCCTTTATGCAGTCAATAATCTATCTATATTGGTCAATTCACTATTCCTCAAACTCTCTACCCTTTTCACTCTGTATATTCTTGAAAGCCATTCTTCTGTGCCTAGAATACACTTTCTCCTTACCTCTATCTCTTAGAATCCTTAGCTTCATTCAAGATTTGTATCTTGAATTGTATCTCTCATTGTATCTCTCAGCTGAACACCTTCTTCTCCTTCCAGGAGAGATTAGAGAAAGTCCTGCTCAAATTACCTTCCATTTACCATTCCATTGTCTTCACATCTCTGAGGTTTTTACACAATAGGTACTTAATCATTTTTTGTTATTGCTGAACTGAATTAAACTATCTCATAGTTGTGCCTATAAAACAGTAATTGCTGTTAAGAGAAAGTGAGGTAAAATGGATTATAAGCTTATAATAAGCAATTATAAACTAATAGTCACATAGTTTAATAAAGTTTTCCTGACAGCACCAATACAGGTAAAGTAACATCTCTTCTGAACATCAAAGCTCTTCTTCTTATTATTCAATAATTTGTTGTCTGTGATTTAAATTACACATTTTGCATAAAATTAGGAACTTCCCTCTAGTTTTGAGTAAACAATTATTTTTCTATATTAAAAATGCTATGAGATGATGATGATGGTAGTGGTAGTGGTGGTGGTGGTGACAATAAGAGGCATTATAGAATAGTGAAAAAGAATTCAGAAATTAAAGTCAAGAAATCACTTTTCAAATTCAAATTTTAGATACTTATTAGCTATGGAGCTATGTATAAGCTACTTAGAGCCTCAATTTCTTCAATTGTAAAATTAGAATAATGAAACTGATATTATCTTCCTTACTGAATTGATGAGTTTTGTAAACCTTAAAATACTATATGAATGTTTGTTATTCTTATTAATGTCTGATAGAAGGGCTGACCTTGAAATTGGGTAAGGCCTAGACTGAAATCTTACCTATCACATGTATGAACTGGAAGCCTCTGAGCAAATAATTTGACCTTTTTGAGCCTTGGCTTCCTCATCCATAAAAAGGGGAAAAATTTGTCACACCTAAAATTTCACAAAGTTTTTGTGAGACTCATAGAATACACAGCATTTGGAAAAACTTAAAGGACTTTGTAATTATTAGCTATTATCAAGATTATTCAAACATATTGAGTAATAATATAATTCAGGGCATCTAGGTGGCCAGTATATAGAACCCTGGGTCTAGAATCAGAAAGATCATTTTCTTGACTTCAAATCTGGCTTACTTATTACTTACTACTTACTAGTAGTGTGACCCTGGAAAAGTCATTAAACCCTGTTTAACTTCTTTAATTTAATTTAATTCCATAGTTCAAGAAATACTCCATGGGAAAAAGTTAATTCTATGTATTGATCCTTAATTCAATTATTATTAGAAGACTAACAATTCTAATAGAGGCTACTACATGGTTCAGTGGATAGAGTGCTGGACCAAGAGTCAGGAAGACTCAAGTTCAAATACAGCCTCAAATACTAACTCTAGCTCTATGATCCTGGGCAAGGCACGTAATCTCTGTCCTAATTCATGGAGAACAAAATGCCAAATCACTCCAATGTCTTTGCCAATGAAACCCCATGGACAACATGGTCCATGGAGTCACCAAGAGTGAGACACAACTGAATGAATAAATAGCAACCCTAAGAAGCATCACCGTAACAAAAACTCTGATAGACAATCTGATTAGTAATTAAGAAATACAAATGCATAAAATATTGCAGTAAATCTCAAACCAGGAAAAGCATATAACTACTTTGGGTTTAGAAACATAGCTTTAAACTGTATCATGGTGAGGCATCAACAACATTAACTAAAACAGACAACGATGGCGAGAACCTTTATGTTCTTTCTGTTTCTTAATGGGGGAATAACTGCTCAAACTGCATTTTTAAAACACTTGATGCTGTTATTTTGCCATTAGGAAACAAATGATGAGGATCGCTAAATAAAAGGCTCCTACGATCAACTAAACAGATTCTATTTGACTATTTAGAGGAGGTAAAAGGAAAGGAGGAGGCTGAAGAAGTAAATGTGTCTCAGAAGTCGGAGAGGTCACAATTTTTAGCACAGGACTCATTGAACTGATTTTTTTTTTTCTTGAGGAGGAGGGGCCTACAGACATCAGATGAAAGCTTTTCTAAAAACTAGAAAAATATTCTAGTCATTAACTACCAATCTTATCCTAAATAGAATTAAAAACTTATTGCATCTGACTGACATTATGAGATACCATAATATGTTATCCTGAAACCTGCAGAATTTCTAGCCCTATTCATTAGGAGGCCCACTAAAAGAAGATAACTGAAATGAAGATATGTTTTTATAGTGCATCAATAGGCACCATTGGAAATATGGTTTGAAAATGATTTTTAAGGACAAAACAGACTATTTTAGGCACTGATTAGATACAGTCATTTCTAAAAATACACAAAAATGGATGAAAAGTGTTAAGGGTTTTTCAGATTCCAAGATGACATATTACTACTTTGACATATTTAGCACATTGAACAGAGTAAAAAGCAGGTGTTTTTGTTTCTTACTAAAATGTACATCGGGAACCTGTTTATAAATATATTTTAGAATTAGCCTATCCCCATGTTACAGGAAAAAAAACCCTGAATATAGACTATGATTGAATACCAAATTTTCTATTTGTGTCACATATTTATTATAGTTTTATGAAAAGGTTCAACAATTTAAAAGAGCAATATTATAAGACTGATAGATATCATAAAGCCTGAAACAGTTTTATGTTTATTTAGAATTTAGCCCCCACCTAATTCTAAAAAGGATGTGAGAGAACTTGCATTAAGACACATATAAGACAAAATAATTTAGCTCCACACATATACTCTATTAATCTGCCCTTTCTAAGATAAGCTTGCTAAATTAAAATATTGTAAAATATATTTAGGAAGAATTGTCAATTGTGATGCTGTCCTACATATTTCAACATGTCTAACAAGTTTCAACCTCCCCCTCAGCGCAAAGGGCGGAGGCAACCAGACACACCCCTGACTAGAGGTGGCCGTCTTGCCCTCTGGTCAAATAATTTTGAGACTAGTTTCAAGGTGAGTAATGGCATTTAAGAATTACATTTTGAGCTTCACTAGGTTCTATGCTTCTGGAATAGATTTGGGACTAGAACTGAAAAGTATTTTTATTTAAACAATTTAATGAAGTTTTTTTTTTAAAGGACTTTACAGTATTTCCCAAACTGATTGGGATAGAGAATATTTTGGGGCTTGAAATACAGAGATAGGACAAAATCATCTCTCTCCAAAATAAACAGCAAGATATGGTGAAAGAATGTGCAAATGTAGGGTGTCACAGTCTAGGCCCAACAAGGTGGAACTTCAGTTGCATTAGCCAGGTCCAGGATTATGAAACAGAGTCTAAATGTTTGTAAATATAAACCTAAAAAAAAAAGCTCTGAGGTCAGCGCTTCATGATCTTTCTTCTTCAGCTCCTCCTCCTTCCTCTCTATTTCTCTCTCTTTCTGTGTGTCTCTGCCTTTTTTCTGTCTCTATCAGTTACTATCTTGCACTCTTCCCTCCTTCTTTTCCTCCTTCCCTCCTTCTCTGTCCCTCTTCCTCTTCCTCCCTGTTTCTCTGCCTCCATCTCTATCTCTGTCTCTCTTTCTTTCTCTTTTTTTTTGGAGGGGGGCATGAAGGTGAATGTATATGGAAAGAGGAGTCAGTTAGAAAACTGAAGGCAGGTGCCTCTTATCCTTCTTGTGAACATTAGCTCCATTTTAGATCTGAGGTAGAAGAGAGAGGCAAGTTTCAATGGTGGGTAGGGGTCAGGAGCTTCCACTGAACTGGCAAAGAAAGGGGAAAGAAATACAAATTTATATAACACCTACTATGTGTCAAGCACAGGGCTAAATATTTTGCAAATATTATCTCGTTTGATCCTCATAACAATTCTGGGAGGTAAGTGCTATTATCATCCCCAATTTACAGTCCTTACTCCACGATCAACAATCTTTCCATTATACCATCATTCAGGAAGAACATAGGATCTGAAAATCAGATTTAGAAGTAGAAGGGATTGAATCTAAATATCACTGATTCCAAATCTCTCATTTTACAGATCAAGAAAGAGAAAAAGAGTAGTTGAGCAATTTTTCTATGGTCACACATCTACTAAGTGCCTGGGGCAGAATATGAATTCAGCTTTTTCTGACTCTAAGCTTAATACTCTATTTAATGTGCTGGAGAGCTCCTCTCATTCATTCATTCATTCATTCACACTTTTAATAAACATTTATTAAGCATTTGTGATACACCAGGCATTGTACTAAGTGTGCTAAGGATACAAAAAGATGTAAAGTTCACATCATTAAAGTTCCAGGGAACACAATTTGGGAAATGTCAGTTCAAAGATTATTTATTTATTCATTCATTCATTCATTCATTCATTCATTTATTTATTATTTCAGTTTTAAGCAAGATTCATAAGAGAATAATAAATACAATATCTGAAATTAAAATAACACCTTAAAATTCACAAAATATTTTATATACATTGTCTGATTTGAGCCTCATAATAACCATGAGGTAAGTACTGTAGTTATTGCTGTTCCCATTTTGCAGATGAAGCAAATGAGTCTCAGAAAGGGGATGAATGAGTTTCCCATTATCATAAAGCCAGTTAGTGTCTGAGGTAATTAATACCTGGCCTAATGGATTAGAGGTAGAAGGAAATATTAAGCAGTGAGAGTAACTCACACTAAGAAATAGTTACTTTTTAATTATTTATAGCAAATCACAGTTTATGACTAAAGAGCCCCAAATGTCTCCAAATGTTCCCAAATGTGAAAGGCAAATACATGCTACATACAACCATCAGCCACCACAAAAGCTGTGAAGAAAATGGCTGAACTGACAATTTTTTTTTTATCTTTGTCACTGTATTACCTTTTACCTACTCTTTACTATCCTGAATTTGTATGTTGCTTTCCTCATTAAAATGTAAATTCCTTGAGGACAGGGATCATTTTTGCCTTTTCCCAGTGTTTAGCACAGTGCCTGGTCATAGTAGATGCTTGATGAATGCTTGTTCATTGATTAGTTAAAACAGGCAAATTTATTCCATGGGGTTAATAGTCTCATTCTTTGTATTATTAATGCAACAATGCGGTATCAAAAAAAAGAGGGATTAGAGGCAGACAGATATTTTACAGTAGGCATATGGGCTTTTTTGAATCTGGTTTTGAATCTGGAATGTACTTATCCATTGAATTGAAAACATGTGATCACCAATGATAAATTAAGACAATTAATTGGGACACTTTTTGTATTCTGGATCTAGATTACCTCAACATGGAGCTCAAGATGCTTTGATGGGTCCTCAAACTAAGCCTCTAGGGATTTGCTCTTTTTAGGTTTAACTCTAATCCACTTATTATTTTCCTAAAATGTCTGTTTATGTTTATATTAAAAATATGTTATAAAATGAAATTATGTTTGTAAAACTTTTAGGTCAGAGCTTTGCACATAGTAGGTGCTATATAAATGCTTATTCCCTCCCTCATAGATATGCCATACTATAATAGCTTTATGTTATTTAGCATAACAACTACTCGTGAACACAGTTAAGATCTTGCTAATAAATAGTTAATACTTCATATAATATTTTAAAATATTTATTCATATTTAGACATTGAAAGCTTTTATTCTACCAGTACAACTATAGTGAATAATGATAGCCAATTTGTTAGTTTATGCTCCTGAATAAATATAATTTAAAATATGAAAATTTCTCCTTTAAGTAGTTTTTTTTTCTCCACTAGTATTAAAACCTAAGAAAGAACATGAATAATAATTTTCGGCTCCATTGGCTGAACATCAAGAAATCATGTTATACGGTTTTACCTGACAGACATATTTGTTCTTCCATTTGCTCAACACACATCGACTGTTTTGCATCAGCTCCTAAACGACACAGAAAAACAAAGGAAACGAGAATTGGCTATCCCATACACACATACATACACACTATCATTATCAGTTAAAGTGCTTCTGATTTTCAAGCAGAGGAGATTAGCATGCCATGCAAACAAAGATGCAACTGTTTGGAAACTGCCCACTGGACAAAAGCAAAGTTATCATCACCCAGAGGGCTGATCCTTTATGAAAATTAAAACTGTTGAAAGAAGTTGATAACAAAGATTGTTTGTTGTCATTCTTAAAACTTTCTCAAAGTTACCTCCAATTCCTTAAGAGTATCTCTAAGTTTTTCTGGACGTCGATTCTTAAGTATCCAAGGATAATCTCGTGCTAACAAACAAAACATGGACTACATTTAGATAAATGTGGATTAAAAAAAATCAATATAGAAAAAAGAAATCCTGCTACTAACAGAAATAAATTATAAATTTTAAAGTGAATCTATATAATTGAGATGGAATAAGTTTCATTCCCACTGTCAAATGATAACCTTTTGAAAAGTTTCATTATAGAAACAAGATTTTAACAAGCAACGACTTCAATTATTATAATTTTGTAATAGTAACCACACATTCAGCCTTCAGAGACAATGGAGAAATTTCCTAGCTCTGAGCATCTAATTCATGAAGGTATAGGTAACTAACTCTTTCTTAAATAATTATTCAGTTTAAACAAATGAAATATTCAGAGCAGAAATTGCCAATCTAATTCAAATACATTAGTTTCACATAATAAAGGAGATAATCAATTAATGAATACAACTGTGACATGCATGCTTCTTTTTAATAAATGCAAAACTGGGATTAATTGAAAATTTGGCATCAAAAGTTGGACTAATACCCAACCAGGAAAACCAACAACTGAGGATAAGCCAGATTTAAATGTAAAATATTGACAAAGTTAGAAACATTATTGTGCTTAAACAAGTTATCTTTTTGAAAAAGTACTTTTAAATATTCAAAAATCTTTAAAATTCAAATGGTTTTAAAAGAATTTATTTGAAAAATGAAATCCAGCTATAAGAAATGAACACTTAAAAATTAGAGACATATAAATAATAGTCGGGGACAGTTATATAGTCAATTTTGTCAACTAAGTTATTGTAGTAAAAACACTTTACTATTTATATTTTCTAAATCAATTTAAGTACAATAAACCTGAACATTTGTGTTGCAGTCAATATTAAAAATTTTTAAAGTTGCATATGGCAGCTTCCCTCATTCTAAATGAGGGGAAAACACATTCCAGATTTTTTTTTTACTTTTTCCAAATTAGTATTATTAATACTGTATTAATGTATTTACTGTAATATATAGTCATCAAACTGTTATTAAATCATTATAAAGCATATATTTAAAAATCTGTGTAAATAAAGGGACATTTAATTTTAATTGTACTAGCAGCACGAAACATTCACACTATGAAAGTAAAAGTCAATATGAATTCATTTCATGAGAGTTATTAATAGCCATTTTATTTTGCTTATATAAAATATACCTACTGGAACTTCAATAAGGCATAGGTTTTAATAACCTAAATCACTGAGATCTAAGACATTATTCTTGTTAATGTTTTTAT
Organism: Antechinus flavipes; assembly: GCF_016432865.1. Taxonomy (NCBI): domain Eukaryota; kingdom Metazoa; phylum Chordata; class Mammalia; order Dasyuromorphia; family Dasyuridae; genus Antechinus; species Antechinus flavipes. The sequence goes on from NC_067399.1 coordinate 113,090,923, forward strand.
TTTATTAAAGCACTAAAAAATCTGTGAATATAAAATTTAAAAAATACTGGATGAGAAATATCTCTGTGCATAAAGTTGGATGTTATTTCATTATTCTGTCAGAAATATAAGCAACAATAAAACATGATAATTCTGTAGCAATTCTAAAAGAAAAAAAAACAAACCATAAAAGATGCTTACATTCTGCCAACTGTTGCTTCTCTTCTAAGTAACCATGATCTGTTGGTAAAACTATCAGGGAGGGAGAAGCAGGAAAAGTTTAGTAGTCAACTTTATAACTGCTGCCATGAAATTACTCTGAAGGTCTAAAATTATTATAAAGTAAACCCAAATCTACAAAGAAGACAGCTTTGTTTTCACTTCGTAGAGATAGATCTTAAATTTTCAGTGAAAGAAGGCTTATTCGACACAACAGGTGGACCAATATTCCTGAGCCTCCAATCTCATCAGATAGTGAAGTGAGCTGCAACTGAATCCTGACCAGAAGCTGAGTCAGTCTGTCAACAGAACTATGGAAACAACATATTAAGCACCAAGCTAAGCACTCAGGATGCCCACACAAGCTCTACCTTAACCTGGACTGAAACAGGAAGTAACTCTAGCTGGAAAGACCTTTTGGCCCATCATGAAACTTCTAGGATTAACAGGATTAATCAGATAAAGAAAATTGATCATTCACTCAGAAATGCCTATTTCAGATACCAGGTGAGGATTCAAGAGCTCAATATAGGTGCAGTCCTATGCGTTTATGATGCCCTCTACTGGGATGCCAATTAATAGAAGTGACTGGACAGTCCAGCAGTCAAGTCTGATTAATATGAAAAATATATAAATTTTTCATGCTACTTCTCATTAAAAAAAGACTATGTTATATTAAAAAATACCAAGTTGGAGACTTTCTAGGGAGATAAAGTAGACTTTCTGAATAATCCATTCCCAGAGATAATATGGATGGTGTTCTAACATTCTCATTTTTTTTAATCATCTAAGATATTTAATTTATTACAAATGTTAATAACATACTTATTTTACCTGAGTCTTTCTTGTCATAATACTGGTAGATCCCAATGTCTCTGTCTGACGAGAAGAAATAACATCAAGTTATGGTAAATAGCTTTGGGGGAAAGAAACTGAGTCAGATTGGATTTTTAGCAGGGGGAACCACAGAAGAAAGCCCAAGAAGAAAATTCTAAACAGCCCACTGAAAATAAGAAAAGTGACCTGGTGAGAATGCCGGTTGGGATTGTGATCCTCCTTGCTTTTAGTTCAGTCCAGCATTCCTGCACTCCTACCAATTCTGTCTTGCCACAGAGTGAACCCCTTCAGGGAAGGCCCAACCACAACTTAGTCATCCAGAGATTCAGAGCCAGTTTGCTGAAGGAAATGCGAAGGTGTGATAGAGCATGAACTTCCAAGGCTGCCTTAGATTAAAAAGAAAGGACTTCCAAGGGCCACTGAAATTAGGATCTCCAGCTGTGGCTACAGCAGAGCTAACTAGGATGAGGTAATTTTGAAGGGTGAATTGATATTTCTCAAGCATCTTCCTCTATCTCAAACTTAAATGACAGAAAAGCAGATCAACTTTTAAAAACTCATTTCTTTCCTAGGATAGGAATACCTTCTTCCATTTGACTCTTTTACTTAAATAATCAGCTTGTGTTTTCTTTTGGGGAACATAAGTTGTCCTTCCATAATGACAAAAGGACTATAGTTAATGCACTTGAGTGCAGTATGGACTGCCCCCTAGTGATAAAATGCAATGTTGACAATTTTTTTTTCATCAAAATATAGCACTTGTTTGTACTTCCCTCTTCAACATACAAATGTATTTTGAATGAAGCAATTTATTTCTATTTGTTTAAATTTATAACATATTTTTAATTACAAAGAGTTTAGAACTCCATACCTGTATTTTTGCCTAAGCTAAAATATGACAGTTCAGAAATTATCAAATAGAGAGAATCCCCAGTTCTCTGAAATCTGAACTACTGTTCTTGAAACTAAGCCAAATCCCCATTCTCAAATACTGGATCTCTAGCATAGAGCTAAATAAAATCACTACCTCAAAACCAATGGCTTACTCTGGCTCAACTTAGAACTATCCAGGTCACAAATACTCCTAGCGATTCCAATTCCTTCTAAACAACTATTAACAGTTATACAACCCCAGTCTTAGATAGCAAAAGTATTTCTAAGAATAGGTTCTCAGAGAAAGAATTAAGTCCAGAACAAACCAGCTATATACATCCTATCCTACCTTGTAGCTGATATACATGCCCAGAGACAATACCACTTCTAAGTACAAACACTATCATGAACTCTGTATGCAATAACTAAAATGACTATATCTATACTGTCTGTGAAACATTTTTATTACTTTGAAAGAATCATAAATGAGCAAAATATCTTCTAGACGTAACAATTTTAATGTTTCTTTTTATAATGAGGAAAAAATTTTTATCTTTCCATGCTTCTCTGAAATATTGCTTTTAGTATCTTTGAGATAATGTTGGATTTCATTCTTAGTCTGTTGTTACATGGAATTGGAAAAGTTCCTAAGCAGTTCCACATATGGCTTTCTTTACTTATACACAGGTGCTAATAATGTGCCTCTCTAACCCATTTAGCCTTCTAAGGATATAGAGATATTGTCTTAATACCACAATTTGGGCTTCCCATGAAAGCATTATGAATCATAACATTAACTATATCTTTAGTATATAAATGTATCCAAGTAAGTCTGATTTTGCAGATTGTGTGCAATAAAATATGCAGGCTTTCTCAATCACTAGCTTGCATTGCATCAGTCAACACTTCATTCTAATTAGTTAGTAACACTTAAATCTTAGTAAGAGATGAATAATATTTTAATTAAAATTAATTTTAATGAAAAAATTGAATGACAGGAAACATTTTTGAAAAAAGTAAATATTAATGGAATTTTTAAAATTCAACTCTTAGTTCTAAGGTATATTGTCATGAGGGTTCACCAGCAAAAACTAGCAAAGGCACATATTCATCTTTTCCAAATCTCAGGTTGAACGTCTTACTGAAAATCCTTATGCTAGGTAACTTTAATACAACAAATATTGATATCCAAACTAACATTTCTCTGTTTTAGCACACTTTCAATTATAGTATATGTGCACATATACATATGTGTGTATGCATGCATATCTACATATGTATGTATACATACATATATAAATTTCTTTCTGCACAAAAAGAAGTTTCTATATTTCCTGTCTTTCTAATCTTACTTTCATTCATTAAATCATCACCTTGTTATAATCACAAAGTATACTGCTACTATTTCTATCTTCTATTCCCTATTATTTAAGAATGCTAAAACATTTGAAATATTTAACATTAAAAATATGTTAATATAGAATAACTTCCACTAACATGACTATTAAAGTTTTAAAAGAAGCAATAATTTTTGTTGTGATTTTCACAATAGATACAGAAGTAGTTAAGTGTGATTACGTTCTCATGATATGAAACAACAATAAGATTCATTGGTCCATTTGCAATCCAAAAGTATAATTATCATGAAAGTAGGAAATCAAAGTGTGGAATATTGTTATGTTTTTGACATTATACAAAAATAATGGTTTTCATATGTGGCATTTTTCCATTAATGAATCTAAAAGTTTATGGTTTTAATTTTAACATGTACGTATCCTCCCAAATTGTAAATTAATAAAAAAATAAAATCTTTTGGGGGAGAAATTGAAATAATTTTTTAAAATTCAAATATTTGTTTTTTTTAATGGAATATGTTTGAAATCTTACCTCTATTCTATAATGTTGCAAAGCATTCTCTTTTACCAAAAACATCTAAAATACTAGATGAAAGAATGTAATAGTAATCAGGTATATTCCCTGCATATGTTTGAAATGTTATTTTAGCACATCCTTGTGTGTTATTAGCTAGCTTACAAATTAATTAATATTTCTTTTAACAAATAGAAATTAGCTAATAGTAGAAACCCAGAATAAAAGGTATGTCTTTTTAAAAAAAAGTCAGTCGCAAAATTAACTTTCACTCTGAAAATTCTAGTCTAATACAAGCTGAAATAAACACATTACTAATAAAGATCATATGCAATTCTATAATACTTAATATGTTTTGATTTATATAAAACTAATTATTAACAATTTTAAATTCAAATGAATTAAAACTTATGTAAATGTGAGCCACTTCAATATTACAAAAACAACAATTGTTCAATTGGATTTTCCAGGCTTTCATATTAGTTAAGTATTGTTTTCTAAGTTTTTTTTTTCTTTAAAGAATAAAATTGGTCTAGACCTGACTTACCTTCAATACGTAAGGTATTCTTTAAAGACCAGAGATGCAATTCAGTCAAGCAAAAAGACATCTGTTGGCAGAATGAACTTTTATCCTATAAAAGGAAAAAAAATGTAAAAAGTTATCCATTAATTACTCTCAATCACTAATGAAATTAAAATCTCAAAAAGCATCATTTACTACTAGTAGTATTCAAGAAGCAAAATAAAGTAAAATAAGTAATTCTAATTCTAATGCATAATTATTTCTGCACAAAAGATGAATTTTAGGGAAAAAAACTGCAAACAGTATTTTTTTCAGATTTAATATATTGTCACACATAGAAAGATGGTAGAAGGAATATTCTTATTTGGAATTTTAATAGATTAGAAACTGATAGTTCTGATATTTAAAACTGAATATATTCAGAAAAAAATTAATAAGAGTCTTTTATGTATTTAGGGCCCTGATTTCCATTGCACATTCATTTAGATGTTACAGACAGATTTTAATTGCAGGTATGTATTTTTATACTCATAATAAGAAGCATTTATTATATCCTAAACACAAGATGGCCCAATTAAAATGAAAGTTGCAAGAGGAATGATGTATACTTACTCCCCCTTATTTAAAGCAATACAGTTGGTTTAAAGTAAACTATGCAAAACCATATTAGCATTCAGATTAGTTTGTTAATCTTCATGTCATGCTGGATCCAGATACCTAACTCCAGTGCATAAAGAACATGGTAATAAAATACACTTCTTATATTTACTTTTTGTTTAATAACAAGATCTAATGATCAATACCTTTTTAAAAGAATTAGCATTCATTAGTTTGACATGATTAGAGAAAACCAGCCTAAATATAATTTAATTACTTTCAAATAATATATAAATAAGTTATCAATATTTCTTTTTCCCCTAAAGATAGTAAAATCAATGATTTTCAAGTCAATTTCTTTGACATTTTCTCTATGGAAGTTTTTGGTAGGAGAACACAATTCATCTTCTTTAAGGGAGTTATTAACACACTAACAATTTTATACACATACATACACATATATATACATTTCCCATATAATATTTTAACATTAATGAATACAAAATCATATGGTTTTAACTTAACCAGAATAATATTTATTTAGATAGATATGGATATGTGTGTATTTATGTATGTATATGTGTGTGTGTGTGTGTGTGTGTGTGTGTGTGTGTGTATGTGTGTGTATGGGTGTGTGACACTTTTAATTACAACTCAAACTTCCTCCTCTACCAACTTATATTAGCTTAAGAAGAAAAAAAGGACCAAATTTGATTTCCCTCTCTCTGTCCTTCAGTTTATTTCATTTCAGTTCAATGAACATTGAATTCTCATAAGAAATTAAATAACTTATTGATGTGCAAATGAACAGAAGAAATGAAACAAAGGACTCCAAATTAGTCCCTGAGTAGGTCCAAAGCATTTGGGCAAGGATCAATAGAGAAGAAAAGGAATCAATATCACCATGGAATACCTGACCACCCAGTCAGAAAAAGGAAACAGTGAAGAGCTTGGATAACACATCACCACCTGGCCCAGAAGCATGATACAGTAATAATGGAAACTCTCAACCATCTAGATATCTGTTTGGCTCTCCTGCTGGCCATGGCAGAGCAGCTATTGACTTCTCTAACTGGCAGTTCCATTCTTCAAAATGTAGAAGAATATATAAAGGAAAATTATTTTTATTTGATTCTAAACAATTGGGGAAAATAGTGTTGAAAGTAGAAATTATGAATAAAACTCAACTACTTTACCTTAGAAATAATGGCATTAGAATAAAAGAAAAAAATTAGGCAGAGTATGACATGTACTCTAAGTTTGAATAGATTTCAAAAAAAAAAAAGATCCTAAAGATTCTATGGCACAAATCTCTATAAGGACAGTCCAAGAAGGATGGGAAGCTTTCAAGAATGAAATTCTCATTATACAAACTTTCAATTCTGAGAAGGAAGAAAAGGGTTAGCTGTCCAAACAAAGGGGTGTGTCTTCACAAGTTCAGTGACCATCTCAGATTTTCTAAGACAAATATAGAAGAGGAAAACAGGAGTATGTGAAAACAAAATAATGAATACAGAACACTGGCATTGTTCCTTTAGAATAATTTTTAGTGGCTATAAATCTCAGAAAAATATGAATATTAAGGACAACAAAATCAAGTGGTTTTTTGGTATTTTTTTAGCTGTGCTGAGTACATCAAAGAAATCAAAGGATCATTGTGCATAATGAATAAGACAGAATGAATAAGAAAGAAAAGGAAAAATATTCAACTGAACTCTGAAAATCATGATCAAAAATAAAGCCTGGCTAATGTATTTCAAGGATTTTTAAATGAAAACTGCCAAAGTAAAATGAAAATAGAAAAAATGTACTAATCACATCATGAAAGAAACTTCAAAATTAAAATTCCAAGGAGCATCATAACCCAGAATCCAGATCTTTCAGATTCAAAAAAAATATTTCAAACATCCAAAAAGTTAAGTGTAAGTATCAAGGAATAACAGCCAGACTCACACAATAACAGAAAACTTCTACTATAAAAAAGGGTCACGAAGAGACTTGACAGGACTGAAACAACTCAATGACAATGAAAAGTCCAGAACTGAGTATAAACTTTGAAATTCAGGAGTCAAGAGAAACACAGGACAATAGATACATTTGAGCAGCTGGAAGGGAATATATGATGATAAAATATTTGGAGTTTAATAAGGGAAGAAGCTATTCTCTCAGAATTTTAATTACTTGAAAAATTAAGAAAGGAAAGTAAATACAGAAGAGTTTGTTCACTTTGGTGGTTCTAGGAGAAGAAATTGAGACAGAAAGGGAAATATACCAAGTGGAAAAGGAGGAGAAATGGGAGGCATTTATTTCCTTATATATAGTGCTTGTAATGATGATCATATAAATAGGAAAAGATGGTACTTTATTAACTTCAGTTTCATCTGAATCAAAAGAAGATTAAACTCACATACACACAATCACACACACATATACATCTACACACCAAAAGACATGATAAAGAAAAGCATTATGCTCCACATAAATAGACAAGTACAAGAAGAGAGGAAGGGATTTAGAAGGAAGAAGAGAATAGGTGCAAGGTAACTGTAAGCAAAATAAACCTCATTGTTGAAGATTAATTGTGAAGAAAAAATTAAAGGAAGGAATCAAATAAAAATAAAAACTTATGATCAAGGTTGAGGCAAGTGAAAGAGTGGGAAAGGGGGAGACTTTTTCAATTATAGATCACTAGTATTAGGGAAATTTCTTCTTTTATTAGCATTTTCTTTGTAAAGAGGGAGAAGTAAAGCAAAGAAAAGGAAAAAGCATAAGACAGAATGAAAGGGAATGAACAACTAACAATCAAAATTGTGAAGGTAAATGGAATTAATTTAGCTACAAAATAGAAAAGAATATCCGAATGCATGTTTATAAGAAACACATTTAAAATGTAAAAATTCACAGTTAAAAAGTTCACTGGAGCAAATTAAAAATTATGCTTTAGATCATGTTAAAAAAAAACTATGTGGTTCAAATTTAACACCAAACATCTCCTTTATTAACCATAATACAACAAAATTATGTTAAAGGATCATTTAGTAAATGTTTAAATTAACTAGGGAATTTAATTCTAAAAAATGATGTATCAAAGAACAAATCACAAACAAAAAAATTGTAGAATAAAATGACAACTATGAAACAAAGTATCAAAACTTATGGGATTCAGCTAAAGTAAAGTATTTAGCTAAACTTATCCATCTATAAATAGAATAATAATAGATAAAAAAAATTAGGAACACAATTAAAACACTAAAAAAATTAAAAGCCCAAATAAATGCCAAAGAAGAAATTTTGAAAATGAAAACAAATTGACAAAATTACAAGCAAAGCAAAACAGAACAAAATAAAAACCTTGCTGAATTTGTAAAGGAAAATAAAAACTACAATTTAGTTTTTTTAATTTAATAAAGTTAGCTAGTCTAATTGAAAGAATAGGATAGGAGAAAATAGACTATCAAAAAATTTTTTAATTTATTTAAAATTTCCCCAGTTACATGTAAAAACAATTTAAATATTCATTTTAAAAGCTTTTGAGTTTTAAGTTCTCTCCCTTTCTTCCACACTCTTCATTGAGAAGGCAAGGGATTCAATATAGGTTATACATATGTAGTTTATGCAAAACATTTCCATAATAGTCATATTTCAAAAGAAAACATAAACAAAAAAAACCTCAAGAAAAGTAAAATTTAAAAAGTATGCTTCAATTTGTATGCAGACAGAATCACTTATTTCTCTAAGGATGGGCAACATTTATATCATAAGTCCTTCAGAATTGTCTTGAATCATAATGTAGCTAAGAATAGCTGTCATTCACAGTTAATCATTTTGCAATATTGCTGTTACTTTGTACACAGTACATTTTATCTTGCATCAATTCACATCTTTCCAGATTTTTCTGAGAAAATCTTGCTCATCATTTCTTATAGTACAATAGTATTCCATCATAATCACATACTACAGTTTGTTCAGCCATTCCCCAATTATGGGCATCTCATCAACTTCCAATTCTTTGCTTCACGAAAAGAGTTGCTATAAATATTTTTATACATGTAGGTCCTTTTCCTTTGTTAAAAAAAAAATCTCTTTTGGGATATAGAACTAGTAGTGGTATTGATAGGTCAAAAATATGCATAGGTTTTATAACCTTTGGGGCATTAAAGAAAACTATTAGAAAATATTTTACACAATCATATGCCAAAAAAACCTAATAATTTAGAAGAAATGTTTAGATATTTACAAGTCAACAAATCAAGTCAAGATGAATTTACTAATTCTCAAGGTATTCTGCTAAATAATACTAAAATACTCAGAATAACAGAATAAGAAAATATGTAAATAATACAATATCAGGAAAATAAATTGAACAAATCATAATGAACTCTCAAGGGGTGGGAAGAGAATAAGAAAATATTAATTAACAACATACTAATAACAAAAATAATAAAACCCATAAAGTTAGGTCCAAAGATACTGAAAAGACTTTCGACAAAAATTTAATGTCCATTTCTGTTAAAATACTAAAAAGCATACAGCCCCTTAATGTGGTAAGTGATAGCTATGCAAAACTAAGAGCCAATATTATATGTAATGAAAAAATATTAGAGGCTTTTCTAGAAAATCAAAAATAAAGTTGTACTTTATCATTTTATCTATAATTGCTTTTTTATCACAATGTTATTCTATTTTATTATTAACTATTTGTCATAGTGCTAAAAATTGCTAATACTATCAATTGGAAAAAAAAATTTAGGAAATAAATAAATAAATAAATGTAAGCAAAGAAGAGATAAAATTATCACTTTTTCCAGATGACATTATGGTTTTGTCTAGAGAATTAATTTTTTTTTAATTAACCTCTTTTGTATTCTTTAGATGAAATCTAAAAGAGATTACCTAAAAAATTAAATAAAAGAATAACTTTAGCAGAATTTCAGAGTTTTACATAAACCATCAGCATAGCTATATATTAGTAAAAATATAGAAGATAGAGTTAGAAAGAGAAATTCCATTCCAAATAACTATACAATATACAAAATATTTGGAAATTGTGTATCACAATACACAAGAGCTATACAAAAATAACTATATGCTCCATATACTTATAAAAATAAATCAAAACAATTGGAAAAATTAATTGCTCAAGGTGGGCTATTACAATTTAATAAAAATAATAACATTTAACTTAATTTATTCACTAAATCAATTACCAGACTATCAAAGGCTTCATTTATAGAGCTTTTAAAAAAAAGACAATGAAACATCTTGGAGAAAAATCAAAGCTCTCAAGGAAAATCATGAAAAATCTGAGATGGAAGGAAGCCTACCATACCAGATGTCAAACTATATTGCAAAGCAATTATCAATAGAAATCATTTGGCATTGGTTAAAAAATAGAGGATGATCAATGGCACAGAATAGGTACCTAATAAACTAAGCAAATGATCACAGTAATATAGTGTTCAGTTAACTCAAAGTATGCAGCTACTGGGATAAGGATTCACTGTTCAATAGAAGCTCATGGGAAAACTGGAAAATTATCTAACAGAAATTAGGAATAGAACAGCATTTCAAGCCATATATGAATGTATCTCACAACATATAGAGAGATAATATAGATAAGAGGGAAAGGGAAAAAGCATTTATTAAGCACCTACTATGTCCCAGGCACTGTGCTAAGTGTCTTACAGATATTATCTCATTTGATCCTCACAACCACTTTGGGAGATAGGTGCTATTTGCTTGGTACATAATAGGACTACATAAATACTTCTCATTATTATTATTATTATTGTCCCCATTTTTGACTTAGAAAGACAGAGATAAATGACTTGCCTAGTATCACACAGTTAGTTAAAAAGCCACATTTGAACTCAGATCTTGGACCCAGAGTTCTATTCACTATATACCTAGCTGCTTCTACATATTATATACCAAAACAAGTTTCAAATATAGCTTAGATTTTTAAAAAATGAGGTGAGAGGAGCCACATCATAAACAAATTAGAAGAGCATTATGGTTATGAGAAGAGTTCATGATCAAAGGATAAAGAGGATCACAGAAGATAAAACAGACAATTTAGATAACACAATTTAAAAGTTTCTATGCAAGAACAAATACAGTTAAAATTGGAAAACAATTGAATGGGAAAATTTTTGCAGTGAATTTTTCTACAAAGAGTCACATTTGCAAGATATATAAGGAATAAATTCAATTTTACAAGAAAAGTAATTATTTCCCCCAAAAAAATGACGGTCAAAGGTCTTGAAGGATAGTTTTCTTTTAGTTTTATTCTTAAGCATAGATTAAGAATATAGAATCTATCCGGCACAGTGTGAGGCTCTGAGTATACAAATATAAATGTTGAAATGAATCATATTCTCAAGGAGTTTCTATTCTAAGGGGGCAGGAAGAGAAGAAAATATGCACATACAAGTATACACAAACTAAATGAAAGGTAGGAGTGTGGGGAGAGAACTATCAATTGGAAGAAATCAAGAAAGATTTTCATGTAGAAGGTGGTCTTTGAGCTATATCTTGAAGGCTCTGAGAAAATCTAAAAGGTAGTACTGAAGAAAGAATATATGCCAAGAGGAGGCAGCCAGTACAAAAACAGAGAGATAGCAATACAGCATCTTGGAAACTGAAAAGAAGGGTTTTACTAAACATTGATGGAGTGTGGAAAGGAGAACTGGACCAATGCCTAATAAGAATAAAAAGGAACAAATTGCCAAAAGCTTCAAGTGCCAAAGAAATTTTATATATAATTCCAGGGGTGATAAGGAATATGCCACATTTATTGATGAGAAGGTTATAGTCAGATTTGCACTTAAAAATAGCTTTTTGGCAACTGTGTGGCTTCTAGGTTAGAGTGATCGCAAACCTGAGATTAGATATGAATGATAAAATAATGAAAACTTAAAGATACAAAATCAATACTACTAAGTTTGGTCATAAAGAAAAGGCACTGCTCTTTCTTTGAAGAGGTTGGGGAATAATGGTTATGGAACACTGCACACAACATCAGACTTTTTTGATTTGCTGATTAATTTTATTTAACTTTTAATTTTTGCTTTTTTATTATATGGATGAACATATAGAGTTTGAAATATCTATGGTACATCCAGTTTGAAATGCTTAGTAGGCAATTTATGGGGTAATAGCTGAACATAGAAGAAAGACAAGGGTAGGAGATAGATAGAAAAAGCTTTGGAGTACACTCAAAGCAGGTTGGGGTAGGTAGTAGTACGAGTAAAGGAAACTAAAGATTAGTCAAACTTGTAGGAGAACCAAGAGAAAATAATGTTTAAAATTCTAGAAATCAGATTATCCAAGAGAGGTTGATCAATAAAGAAATGAATGAAAATACACTTAATTAAATTTTTACCATGTGTCAAGCATTGTGCTGAGCATTAGGAACAAAAATAGAAAAGTCAAGACAACCCCTACTGTTGAGAAGCTTACATTCTAATGGAGGAAAAAAGCCGTATAGCTTGAAAACAGATGGAAAGGTTCCCTGATCTTTATGGTATAACTCAAAGGAGATGGCAATGCATCTTTAATGATATTGATGAAATACCCATTGATAAAATCATATCAGTTTCTAATGTTGAGTTATTTGGCAGAGTTAAAGACTTTGGAAGCAGGACTTTTCTGGATCTTCAATAACTCTGGCAATAGTGCTTACAGAAGGATTTGTTGGCCAGGTTAATCTCTACATGCCTTGTTTTCTGGGAGGATGGCTAGACTGGAAGCATGACGAGAGGTCTGTTTGGAAAGTGTTTCTATTCCCATCAATGGCAGTTGGTCAAAAGTTAGTAGTAATGGGAAGGAAGGTAAAAACCCCTTCTTCATGGTGAAAGGAAGGGCTGGGTACTTAGCTTTTCTCTCAAGTTCACTGCCATTGCAGTCATATCTCAGAGACAAAATGATGAGGGTCACAATTAATAGATTTGTGCCTGGTGATCAGAACTGCATTTATCTCAGGCCATAAATGATCCCCTCATTGACCTAAACTACATGGTTTATGTTTTTCAATATGATCCCATCTATGGCAAATTTGAGGGCACTGTCTTTTATGAGAATGGAAAGTTGGATCAATGAAAAAGCCATTACTCTCCTCTAAGAGCATTTTCTCACCAACGTTAAATTGGGAGATTCTAGAGTCAAGTATGTAGTAGACTTCAATGGTGTCTTTACCACCATAGAAAAGGTTAGTGCTCACTTGAAAGGTAGAGCTAAACTAAGGGTATCATTATCTCTGTCCCTTCTGTGAACAGACCTATGTTAGTAATGAGAGAAGACGAGGAGAAATAGGATAATCCTTTTGAATTAGTTAGTAATGCTTCCTGGACTACCATTGATTGGCCCTCCTGACTAAGGTCTTTCTTAGCAACTTTGGTATTTTGAAAGGACTCGTGACCACAGTTTATATTATTACTGTTACCCAGAAGAGAGTAGATTATCCCTCTGGAAAGTTGTGGTGTGACGGGTATGGTGTTATCCACAACATTATCTCAGCTTCCACTACTGCTGCTAAGGATGTAGACAAAATCATCCTTGAACTGAATGAGAAGCTCACAGGAATGGTTTTCCATGTGCCTATTCCCAATGCATTTGTTTTGGATATGTCTTGCTGCCTGAAGAAACCTGAGAAATAGGATGATATCATGAAAATGATTGTTGAAGGGTCAGTTGAAGATAGAGAGCCACAAGTCAGTGAAGAGAGAGTTGAAGAGATTGAAAGCCACAAGTCAGTCAGTTGAGGGGATTGAGAAGCCAGGAGTTGGAGTTGAGCTAGAGGCAGAAGCTAGCAGAGGCAAAGGACTAGCAACAAGAGCTGTCGGAACCAAGGAAAGCTTACCAGGCTATTTTGGAAGAGACAACAAAAGATTGGATTTTAACTTCTGGCTGTATTTGAGGTGATTATTTATCGGAACTGAAACTAAGGCTGCCTCCAGAAAACCTCCACAAGAAACCTGCTCCCAGAGAGAACTGATCATATTATACAAAAGAAGAGAACACCACATTTTGGCTTCAACAAGCATCAGAGGGACAAATGAAGGGCATCTTGGGCAACACAAAGAAATAAATCCAAATTATCAATAACCATATAAAAATGCTTCAAAATCAATAATTAGAGAAATGCAAATTACACTGATGTCCTAACTTACACTCATCAAATTGATGAGAATGCCAAAAATAGAAAATTGGAGATCAGAGGAAAACAGGAACATTAATGCACAGTTGATAGAGCTGTGAAATACCTCTGGTGAATAATTTTGAACTGTGTCCAAAAATTCTTTAAATTGCACAAATTAGGGCAGAGAAACACTACTACTTGTAGTTACAGGAGAGCAGGGGATCTGGTTACAATTCTAGGGCTAAGAGGAGTACTGACATTAGTGACTGTAGGGAAACAAGGTTCTTTCTTGTGTAAAGACCAAAATACAGGCCAAGCAAACAGTAACCACACCTTTCCTTGGATCTTACCATCACAGAAGCATTGAAAACTTACAGACCCCCAAAACTAGTTCTCAAAAAGTCAGTACAAAAAAATCTGAAACTGGAACAGTGCCCCCTATAATTTAGGAGCAGAAGCCAACTTTAACATAGTTTTAAAAAAATAGGCTGGAAAATGAGCAAACAACAACAAAAAAGAACTTTACCATAAAAAGCTATTACAGTAATAGAAGAACAAGATATAAATTCAGGAGAAGACAATGTTATCAAAATAGTTATTTAAAAAAAAAGCTTCAAAGAAAAAAATGTGTACTGGGAGCAAGCCCAACAAAAATTCCTGAAAGAGCTCTGAAAAGATTTTTTAAATTAAATATTAGAGATAGAAGAAAAGTTGAGAAAAGAAATGAAAGTATGTCAAGAAAATTAAGAAAAAAGAGTCAAGGTAAAAAAGGCACAAAAATTCTTTTAAAATGTAAAAAAAAATTGTTCAAATGGCAAAAGAGACCCAAAAATCCATTAATGAAAAACAATCCTTAAAAATCAGAATTGACTAAAGGGAAAACTAGGTACAAAAGCTTCCTAAAGAAAATAATTCTTTAAAAATTGGGTTGGGCAAATGGAAGCTAATGACTCTGTGAAGCTTCAAAAATAATTTTTAAAAAGTCTAGAGAATGAAAAATTAGAAGAAAATGTGAACCATCTCATCAGAAAAATAACTGGCCTAGAGAATATATCCAGGAGGAGATAATTTAAGAATAATTGAATTACTTGAAAGACATGATCAAAAAAAAAAAAAAAAAGCCTGGTCATCATATTTCAATAAATTATTGAGGAAAACTGCCCTGATATCTTAGAACCAAAAAGTAAAATAGAAATTGAAAGAATCCACTAATAGCTTTCTGAAAAAGTTCCCAAAATATAAATTTCCAGGAATATTATAACCAAATTTCAGCACTCTCAGGTCAGGGAAAAAATACTACAAGAACGAGAAACAATTCAAATATCATGGAGTCACAGTCAGAATAACATAAGATTTAGTGGTTTTCACCTTAAAAGAGCAAAGGGTTGAAAAATGATATTCTGGAAGTCAAAGGAGCTAGGATTAAAACCAAGAATAACCTAAACTTGGTATAATTCTTCAGGGGAATAAACAGCCATTTAACAAATGCAGAATTTTCAAGTATTCCTGATCAAAAGACCAAGGCAATATAAAATGTATCATTCAACCCAAAACTCAAGAGAAGTGTAAAATGTAAATATAAAAGGGTAATCATAAGAGACTCAATAAAGTTAAACTGTTCACATTCCTATATGGCAGGATGATAGAAACAAGAATCTAACAATATACTGTTTACAAGAAACACACTTGAAATGGAAAGACATAAATAAAATTAAAATCAAGGGCTATAGCACAATCTATTATGCCATAACTAAAGTAAATAAGGTAGGGACAGTAATTATGAAATCAGACAAAAAAAGCAAAAACCAGATTTAAATTTAAAAAATAGGGAAATTATATTTTGCTAATAGGCATAATAGATAATGAAGGAATATCAATACTAAACACATACTAAGCAAAGCATGTAACAAATGGCATACTTTTCAATTTCTTAAAGGAAAAGTTAAATGAACTACAGGAAGAAATAGACAGTAAAACTGTACTAGTAACGTATTTCAAATTTACCCTCTCTGAACTGGATAAATCAAACCATAAAATGAATAAGAAGTCAAATAGAAATGAATAGAATTTTAGAAAACTTAGATATGATAGAACTTTGGAGGAAGCTCAGTATAAATGGAAAGGAATATACTTTGTCTTATACATGACATCTTCACAAAAATTGATGATATAGTTAGGGCATAAAAACTTCACAAAGCAATACAGAAAAGTAGTAGCGTTAAATTCACCCCTTCCATAACCATCAAGTCCAATAAAGGGCTTTAAAGCATATAATTTTAAAATAATTGATAACTAAATGATATAATCCTAAAGAATGAGTAGATTAAAGAAGAAATCACAGAAATAAACAACACTTTCATTAAAGAGAATGATGACAATGAGACAACAACATACCAGTATCTATGTGATCAGCCAAAGTAATACTTAAGGGAAATTTAATATCTTTAAACATATATCAATAAAAGAGAGAAAGTGTATATACACAAAGTGGCCATGGAACTAAAAAAAGAAAACTAGAAAAAAGATTTAACTTATTCTCTTTTTTTTATCATAGCTTTTTATTTACAAGATTATATATATCCATGGGTAATTTTTCAGCATTGACAACTACAAAACTTTCTATTCCAACTTTTTCCCTCTTTCCCCCCACCCCCTCTCCTATTTTTCAGGTAGACTAATACATGTTAAATATGTTAAAGTATATGTTAAATACAATATATATATACATACCATACAATTATTTTGCTGTACAAGAAAAACCAGACTTAGAAATAATGTAAAAATAACCTGAGAGGAATAAAAAATGCAAGTAGACAAAAACAGAGGGAGTGGAAATAATTTAGCTTATTCTCAACACATTCACCTGTCAGATCTTTGGATAAAGGAAAAATTTATAATCAAAAAAAGAGATTGTGCAAAATCTTTTAAATTTAATATAATCAGAAGTATCCATTTTATCCTGTAATGCTCCCTAACAAATTAATGATGCCAAGATTAAAAGAAAAGCAGAAGACTCAAGAAAAAAAATCATTATAGCAAATTTGATAAATGGTCAAATGATACAAACAAGTAGTTTTTAGATGAAGTCCAAGTTATCTATAATCCTGTGGGGGAAATGGTCTAAATTACTATTGCTTAGAGAATGATAATTAAAACAACTCTTAAGTACAACTTCACATAAAAGAGGCATGCAAGAAAAAACTTTTTCAAGAGAGGAAAAAATGGGAAAAGTAGCAGGCAATGTTTAAAACTTCCTCTCACTGGAACTAACTCAAAGAAGGAATAACATACACTCAACTGGGGATTGAAATCTGTATTATTCACTAGGGAAATAAGAGGGAAAGGGGGATAAGAAATGGAGGCAGGAGCTAGTAGAAAGGGGAGAAGTTTAAGACAGACAGTAGTTAGCAGAAAAAACAGATTTTTGAGGAAAATCCTGGAAATCAAAAGAGATTAATAAAAGTGAAAGTAGAGGACAGCTAGGTGAGTGCAGTGGATAGAACACCAGCCCTGTTGTCAGGAGGATCTGAGTTCAAATGTGAACTCAGACACTTAACACTTCCTAGCTAGTCAACCCTAGGCAAGTCAACCCAAAATGCCTTAGCAAAATAAAATAAAACTGAAAGAAAGCAAATCATTAAACTAATAAAAGGAAGAGCTGCTTTTATGAGAAAACAAAAACATAAGCTATTGGTTAATTTGATTTTTTTTAATGAAAGAAAGAACACCTAATTACCAGTATCAAAAATGAAAAAGATAAATGTGCCAACAATGGTCAAATGATATGAACAGTTTTCAGATAAAGAAATCAAAGCCATCTATTGTCACATGAAAAAAAATAGCCTAAATCACTATTGACCTCACACCTATCAGATTGTCTAACATGATAGAAAAGGAAAATGACAAAAATTAGAAGGGAAGTAGGACATTGGTATATTGTTGGTGGAGTTGTGAACTGAGTCAATCTTTCTGAAGGGCAATTTGTAACCATGCCCAAAGGATTGTAAAATTAGAACTCTGACCTAGTAATACCATTACTAAGCTTGTATCCCAAAAATATTAAAGAAAAAAAGGAAAATGGTGTTTTGTTGTATTTTTACAAAAATATTTATATCGGTTCTTTGTGTGATGAGAAAGAATTAAAATCAAAAGGATGTGCTTCAATTGGAGAATGCAAAACAAGTTGTGGTATATAGTTGTGATAGCATACTGCTGTACTATACGAAATGACAAGGAGGAAGGTTTCATAAACACCTGGGAAGATATCTATGAAGTTATGAAAAGTAAAATTAGCAGAATTAGGAAAACATTTCCCAAAGTTATATCGATATTGTATGATGATCAACTGAATGATTTAGCTATTCTGAGTAATACAATGATTAAAGATAATTCCAAAGGATTTATGATGAAAAATGCTATCTGCTTCCAGAGAAAGAATTTACAGTCTAAATGCAAACTGAAGCATATATTTTTATTTCCATTATTTTCCTTTAAATCTTTTTCAACATGACTAATATAGAACTATATTATACATGATTTCACATGTATAATTGATATTATATTTCTTCACTTCACAATGGGTGAGGTAGAGAGAGTAAAAGACAGAATTAGGAACTCAAAAAAATTAATGTTAAAAATAAATTGATAATTACATTAACAAAATAAAAGATGAAAACCGACAGAGAACAGAAGGAAAACCAGAAAGAATAGTTAATTAACAGTTCTTTGAAAGTAACATGTTAAATTTATAATATTTGAATTTATAAATTTTAAAAGAAAAGCAAGTTGTATGTAACAGAGAATATTTCATGTATATTTCCCTTTCTGGATCTGCTACATAGGTAAGTACACATTTTATTTGGCGTTTAAGTTCAGAATAAAAATTAGAAAAAGAAATTTGTAGTTATATTTCTCTTTGTCTCTCTCGGTCTCTATCTTTGTCTCTTTATCTTTGTTTCTCTGTCTCTTTCTCTCTCTGTGTCTTTCTGTCTCTCTCTCTCTTTCTCTGTCTGTCTGTCTGTCTCTCTCTCTCTGTCTCTCTCTCTCCCCCTTCCTCTTTCACAAAAAAAAAAAAAATGGCATATCTAAGCTTGATCATCCACTTTACCAGACCTGATTGTATATGACTTTTGACAACAGATGAAATTATATACAACACACCATACACAATTTCAAAAAAAGAAAAGGTTCCAAAATATACTTTGAGAAAACAGCAGTGCCTTTGGAATAAATTTTAACTTCCTAGGTGACTATTTTAAAGGTGTTAGCAGTCATCTGATGCTATTTCTTGTTCGATAGGGGTTTTTTCCTATTTATTTTATGACTAGTCATTTTACTTTGAATTCATATCTGTATACTTTCAAAGTCATTTGAATCCAATTAACTCATTTGATCAAATGAATATGTATTACACAATCCACTATGTACCATACAAAATAATTATCCATTCATTTTACTTGAACATTTATTAAATGCAATTTACAGGCAAAGAGCTATTTGAGGCACAGTAGATACAAAGAAAAAAGGTGTAGAAGTGGAGACCCAAGGAAATAAAAAGTGAGCAAAGGAAGGAGAAAGCATTACCAATGAGGATCATGGAAGGTACCTAGAGAAAGTTACACTAAACTGAATATCATAGGAAGATAAAAATGCAAAGAGATCAGGATAAAATGCATCCCACCCCATGATGGGGTGAAAACTTGTGTGAAAGCCCAGAAATGGAAATGGGCCCTGATTGTTTCTAAAAGATCACAATCTAATGGGAAATATAAAACACGCATAAAACAACGAGAAAATGATTCAGTACATTAGGGCTTCAAAGAAGGAAGAAAACGGCATAGGCTATTAGTGGGAAGGCAAAGTTAAAGTAATTTTTCTCCCCACCAACCAATCAAAACCACCTAACTTCATGAAGTAAATGTGCTTCCATAGTTGGAAAGAGAACTATAGGAACATCTAAAAATCATCTGGAAGCTAATTTCTGAAATCCTAAGTCTTTTTTAATTTTAACTCCTATTTTTGTTAAGCAATTTGTCAAAACACTCATCCATGTTTTGTTATGAGAATAAGAAATTTTTGTGTACTATGCATTGTTACCTATACTATTTCTTTCCTCAGAGTAACAGTAACTTCAAGCAATACAAATATTTATAATGAAAAGGAAAGATCCTAGAATCTTAATGGAAATGACTAAATCATTAGCAGATTAAGATCTCTGAATCAAAATTCAAAGATTCATTATACTGTACCACTATAGTAGTAATTGTACAGAAGAATTATACAATAATTGTATGAAGAACTATACTTCAAGAAAAAAGACACTTATTTTCTTATTCTATAACCTTATTGATTTAGTAATAATTAGCAATAATATAACAATATTCCTAGATCACTTCCATTTCTTGGGAATAGGGCTTCTTGCCACATTTCTTTCTAAGACTTGTCCAATTCCCGCTTTTCTTCCTAATTCCCTGCCTTCCTTTCCTTCAGAAGTACAAATACCTGACTCTTTCCAACTCCCCTTCAAACAGACATGGATCTTGCCTCTGTTCAAGTTTGCAAGCTCCTTCTCAGGCAATAAATGCATTTATAATTTTTGTAAAATATGACGGGACTCTGGTTCATTCCAGATTCCCTTTTGGGGATCTAGAGTTCCTTCTGTTTTTACAGGTCACAGGGTTTTGTTTTGTTTTTTAAATTTAACAGCATTAAGCACAGAAACAGGCA
This sequence comes from Antechinus flavipes, assembly GCF_016432865.1. Classification (NCBI taxonomy): domain Eukaryota; kingdom Metazoa; phylum Chordata; class Mammalia; order Dasyuromorphia; family Dasyuridae; genus Antechinus; species Antechinus flavipes. The sequence continues at coordinate 113,111,685 of NC_067399.1, forward strand.
CATAGTAAGAACTATATAAATGCTAACTATCATCATAATCATCATCATCATCAGGCTATAACACATTACTAACAAAGAGCTGTGCAAGAGAAGCAGTATAAATAATTTTAACCAAATGATGTATGACCAGAAAAGAATATGGTCCAGGTACAAAGAACAAGGAATAAAATCCCATACCATCCTCTCCCAGAACACCAAAAACTAACCCAAAGGAGACATCTTGCCATCTATCTTGTTACCAACCTACTCCCTTCCCAGATATACTTTCCACCTATTCCTCCTAATTTCTAAATAATAATCAATTCAACATTACTGTTATTACTCAAAAGGATGAGATGACATATTGTGCTATGCTACCATGTATAATCCCTTCACTGCCCAGGTTAAAATTTCATTTCTTAGTCATTCTCCTTATATCTGTTTTATCCACCTAATAGATTATAAATTCCTTGAAAGCAAGGACTGTTTTTATTGATTTACAATTTATAACACAAAATGTCTTTGTATTCTTAGTACCTACCACAGTGCCATGAAAAAAGTAAGCAATTAATAAGTGTTCAAGCATTTATTCATAATCAAAAGTCAATCTTTTGGCTCATTGTTATCTATACTATGACAAGATATCCAAAAGATGGGCCTTCTTGAGTGCACAGAATGCACTGGGAGAATGTGGCAAGACTTGAACATTTTGGTTGCAATCTGTGTTATTAAGGAGGGAGTGCCCAGACCAATGACACCATATATCCATCCAAGTAGTTGTCATATTAACTGGCATTTATACAATGCTTTTAAGATTTGCTAAACAATGGGCATACAATCCACCTAATCTGATTTTGACAGTGTACCTATAAGAAAAATATGACATATTGGTGCCCTTTTCTTATAGATAAGAAAAATGAGGCTCAGAATTTAAGTAGCCTGCTATGATTATGCAGCTAATAAATGGTGGAGAAGGAATGAAATGGAATCCTCTCTTGGCTCTGATACCAGCAATTTCCCATCATGCCATCTTTAAGTGTCTACCAATAAAGTTGTATAAAGGGACAGACCAGGGAATAAATATGTCCACTTCACAGCAAGACAGTCAAAGGCCAAATCAATACCTTTCCCAGGTATCAAATAATTTATCGTTTAATAAACTAAAATAGTACTTTGAAAAAAACCCAAAAAACTTGAAATGTCCTTTACCTTGTTAATGGACTAACATCAGTTTAAAAGAATGCTGGCAATTTCCTAGTTTTGAAAACTTGCCTGAAGAAAGAAGTCAAGACTGAGCTTGTAATATCCAATATTGTGTTAGTGGATAAGTGCTTGTTTTGAAAAAGAATAGAGGCATTTCAGAGAAAGGTTAGGTTTTACATTCTGTTGTGGGGGGGTAGGAGGGAATTAGATGAGTGGTTCCATAGAGAAGGTGTGTCTCCATTAACAAAATAAGCAAGTAAAAATGCTTCACCATTCAATGGCTTTGAATCAAATGTGCATTTCCCATAATAAGAACAATACACATGATTCATAATTAGAACATTAGCAGAGTTTGCAGAAATGTGTACTGTTGCCCAATTGTTTGCAGTTTTCTTCATAATATAACTTGTCCTCAGAGATGTGTCATAATAATATATACCCAATTAATGAATTTATAAAAAGGTTAGAATGGTTTGAAAATATGAGAGTACAGATTTTAAAAATAGACAAAGAATGGGAATAAAAATACTACAATATTACATCACATTATTTTTTAATTGTTTTAAAAAATCTAAATCCTGGGTGGGGGGAAGAGGGGAAGGACATGGAGCCAAGATGGTGGAAAGCAGACAGGACATTGCCTGAGGTCTCCCCTGTTTCCCTAGATCAACACTAGTACAAGCCTATGGACAGATTTTGGAGTGACAAAATCCACAAAATCCAGGGTATACTAATTTTCCAGTTTAATATCTTTTGGAAGGACTTCAGGATGGTTTGTCTCAAATGGGCAAGGGGAACATGGCCCAATGAAAGCATGGTCAGGGAGGCCTGGCATGGGTAATCTAACTGTTCTAGAGGTTCTTTGCCAAAATACGTCAGCATTGGCTGCTCTGTCCTGGTTTAGAAAGCCAGTAGATCACCAGACCAGCTGTGAAACCTCCAACACAACTACAGAAAGAAAATTGTGAACCCCCAAATCTCAATACAACAGGCCCAGACAACACAGTAGGAAAGCACCACTGATCCCAGCACATTCATGAAGAAATCTCTATTTTCTTCCAAAAGAAGCTTGGGACAATCTCTCCTGTGCCACAGGAAAAAAACTCAACCCTTAAAAATGAGGAAAAAAGCAAAAGGAGCTCTGACCATAAAGAGCTACTATGCAGACAGGGAAGATCAGAACATAAACCCAGAAGAGGACAAAGACAAAATGCCTTCAGATGAAGTCTCAAAGGGAGATATGTACTGGTCTCCAGTTCAAAAGATTGTCTTGGGAGAGTCTAAAAATGGATCATAAAAGAGAAACAGGAAAAAATGAGGAAAATAAATGAAAGCTATGCAGGAAAATTATGAAAGTTGAGAGGGGACATCCAACTGTTTGGAAAAGACAGCACAGAAATTGACTGAAGAAAACAACTCCTTAAAAAATAAATTTGTTAATCATTAAGTTGGGTTTAGAAGTTTATCTAACCCTATAAAGAAGTAGGAGGAGAAAAAGGAAAAGAAAAGAGAGAGATGGGATAAAAGGGTGGGCAGAAATACTAGGAAAAGGGTAAAAGAAGGAAGGAAGGTTAATAGAAGATAAGGTGGAGTGGGTAAAAAAAAATACTAGTAAGAGAATGGGAGAGAAGTGATAGGAGATGAAGTAGTTGGTGGGGTGGGTAAAAAAAAATACAACTAAGGACAGGGTGGAAAGAGAGAATAAAAGTATATACATAGGAGAGAAAACAGGATGGAGGGAAATAAAGAGCTGGTAATCATAACTGCTAATGTGAATGGGGTTAACTATTCCACAAAATGGAAACAAATGCAGAGTGGAGTAAAAAATAAAATTCTACAATATGTTGTTTACAAGAAACACATTTGACATAGAGAAACACACACACAGAGTAAAGATTAAAGGCTGGAACAATATTTATTATGCTTCAGGTGAAGTAAAAAAAAAAAAGCAGGATTAGCAATTCTGATCTCAGATAAATCAAAAATAAAAATAGATCTTATTAAAAGAGATAAGGAGGGAAAAGTACATCTTTATAAAGGGTAATGTAAATAATGAGCTAGTAATGATACTAAATGTGTATGCACTCAATGGTAGAGCAGGCAAATCCTTAGAGAAGATTTTAAGCCAGTTATAGGAAAAAATAGACAGCAAAAGTATTCTAGAAGGTGATCTCAACCTTCCCTTCTGAGAACCAGACAAATCTAACCACAAAGTAAACATGAAAGAAATTAGAGAGGTTAATAGTATCCTAGAAAATCTAGATAGAATAGACTTTTGGAGAAAATTGAATAAGGACAGAAAGGAATACACCTTTTTTCAGCAATGCATAGTCCCTGAACAAAAATTGACCATGTATTAGGCATAAAAACCTCATAATCAAATGCAAAAAGGCAGAAAAAGTAAATGCTTCCTTTTCAGACCACAATGCAATAAAAATTAAATTCAATATTTTCCTCCCTATGATCTGATTTTTCTTGTGCAGCATGATAAATATGGACATACGTTTAGAAGAATTGCACATGTTTAACCTATATTGGATTGCTTGTTGTCTTGGAGAGGAGAAGGAAGAAGAGAAGAAGAAAAATTTGGAACACATGGTTTTGCAAAAGTGAATGTTGAAAACTACCTTTGCATGTATTTGGAAAAGTAAAATACTATTAAAAATTTTAAAAATCTAATTATTCACATTTTTAAAGTCTTAAAGGTTTATACTCAATAAAGTAACTGATGACAGCTTTAGAATCTAGGACTTTTGAGAAATCCCAGGTTCCAATATCCCAATTTTGTGGGGAAAGAAATGGAAAAACTTTAGAACTCTTCAAGTAGGTACACTGTTATCTGAATTCTCTGTGATTGTGCATTAGGGAGATCTTACATTAATTCATGGGATTAGGACAATATGGATATTATTTTTCCTCCTTTCAATAAGATCTCATTTAAAGGTGTAATCTATGTTCATAACAAAACACTATTTTGATGATTACAACTCTGGAAAACTGCTTTTTAGAAAACAAATCTAAGCAATTCAATTTTTTTTCATTTGAGAACCTTGGGATTGTACTCAGGAATTTCTAATGTCCTTTCCAGCACCAAAACCTATCTATGATCCTTAAGGTTAAAACGTTTTTTTAAGAAAGACTGATTAGCGACAAGCACAAATTTATTACTATAGTTTAAAACCTTTTAAGAAAGACTGATTAGTAACAAGCACAAGTTAACTACTATAGTTTAAAACCTTGAGGTGGAAGTTTTAAAAGGCTATAATAGTGAAATGAAGATATTGACAGATTCTTCTATGCTCGAAAAACTAGGAATAATGGAGCAACAAACTATGTCTTCTTTCCAAGAAATAGTCTTGATAGGAATGAAGACATTCATCAACACTTAGATATCTAGTTGGTGATGAATTCTTGGCAATCTAGGGGGAGGGGGAAGTAAAATATTGCCCCCAACCCTATGTGCCTTCCTTCCCTTTCTGTGTAATGGTAGCAGTGATAAAAAGATAGAATCATAGTTTTCAGATTATAATTATTAACTTCATTGTTGTTACTTTAAATGTAAGATTCTTAGAGGAACTATGTACATATCATTCTTGGCATTCTCCCTATAAACAAAAACAAATAAAAAACCCAAAAGGGAGTTGCAAATAAATGGAAAGATGACTCACTGGTTTTCTTTAGAGAAGCAAATAAAGAAGTTAGTAGAGCTGGTTTCATCATACATACAAAGGCAACAAGAAATATCTTATTTGACATTTGGACATGTATTGTAATGCTTATCCTAAGTAATCACAAGAAGACAACCATGAAAATAATTATATATTATATGCCAATATCTATTGCAGATAAAGTAGAAAAAATTATGTGAAGAACTTATTTTAGTACAAAGCCAATCATGGGTGAGAATGGTAAATATAGATACATACATGCACATGTGTGTGTATGTACATATATATATCTTTGGGTGTCATTCAGAGAGAGATAGAGACAGTTGCAGTGGGAGGGAGAAGGAGTTCAGGAACAAGAAATGAAAGAAGACAAAGACTTGTAGACTATACAGAAACTGTAAGCTTGTGCATCATGAATATCTCTTGAGAAAAGAAATGGAAAGTGTTGCACTTAGCAACAGCTACATAATATTCTGTATATAATTGAATTTGTAAATATTATGAAAAATGACTAGATTATCACCTTATTTAAAAAAAACAGCAGTAAAGAAAAAATTAGTATGATAAAAGAGTTAAGCAAAGTTATTATGAAGATCTTTAAGGTAGAAAGAAGAGGAAAGTAAACAGATGGAAGTTGGAAAAGATTTCCCCAAATTTTTATAATAAACTCTTTTCAATATCAAGAATAATGAAGTCACCACATTTGGATTTTTACATCATAGCTCTGATGTGGAAGTGGAAATGGCACTTAAGATAAATTTTGGGAAAATCATTGGACAATGTCTACTATATATCAAACAGCTTTGTGCTAGATATGACACGATTTTGAGGGAATTAAGAGATTTTTTCCCAGAATTTCTGAAGTACACAGGAAAATACCAATTACACGGACAAAATTTCACACATTATTAACAACAAAAAACCACCACCAACAACAAAAAGAGAACACTATTAACTTCCAATCCATGTGTACTTGAACATCCACAAAAATATTTTGTGAGAATAATACATCAGATGCATTCTTGATTAAGGTATTAGAAATTAGTAAAGACAGGTTTTTAATGAGAAATAGTCTTTATTAGATCACATTTTTTCCATCACACAACTGGCCAAAGATGCAGAGAATGTAAGATCCCACTATACTGTTAATTGATTATAAATAATTTTTTTTTGATTCCTTAGAACAAAACTTCTTAAAAGGCTCTCCCAAAAATGTCATATATATATATATATATATATATATATATATATATATATATATATATATATATATATATATAATATATTTGGGCCCTCAGATATCTTTACTCCACCAGGCCTTCAAGGTGATCTAGTTTGTTGTCCAAAAGTCTGAGTCACCTGGATTTAAGAAAGATCATTTCTTAGTCTCCTGGAGCAGGCAGGGAGGAGGGGGATATTACTGATAGCCCTCATTAACAAATTTCCAACAAATCATGTTTTCTCTGTATCCCAGCTCAGTTTCTTTTGTCTCTTTAACCAAGCTTATTGCCCTTAACTCCATGATGTAATCTACTCTATTCTATTCTTTGTTCTATATGCCTTTAAACGCATAAAACGGAAGTTGTTTTTATGCTTGGAGTATTTGGTATTAATGGAGGAAATCTATTGACCTATTAATTGAAAGGTAGCATTCCTTGCTAAAAATAAGTTACCTATTTCAGTTTACCTTTTTGTTAAAATTCAATCAAGAGAGTTATTATGATTCATATAACATTACTGCTTCTAAAGAAGCAAATGTTGAGGTTCAGCCAAAAAAGCAATTAAGATGTGGATGATGAGCAAGGATAGGCATAATATATTGTTAAAACATTAATGTTACAAGTAAGAGGTGACATAAAGAAAAAATGAAAGAAATATATGAATTTTTAAAAGATAGGCTGATTATATATAACTATCTATCTATCTCTTCTGTAAGAGATAGATATAGGTAGATGGATAGATAGATAGATAGATAGTGTGATTGTCTGACAGGGCTTAAAGGACAATCCTCTTGGTTAGGCTGTCTAGATCCAAAGTGTCTTTTGTTGAACTTGTAGAGAGAAATTAGGGGAGGACAAGAAGGAAAAAGCCATACAGATTGGGCAGATATGAATAAGTTCCAATCTGCTTTGTTGGATGAAATAACAATGTGGACAAGATCAAAGATCTACTAAAGTAATATAATTAATTACATTAGAAAAATGCAAACCATAATATAATATGGGGCTCAATGAGAAACAAATGATTACTAACTTGATGTAGGATAATAGTGATTTTTTTTTTACTTTAAAGAAGAGTAGGAATCTAAGAGATAAAAATAGAAAAGATACCTTTGGCCTATACAAACAGTATGAATAAAAGCAAAGGCAGGATATGTTTAAAGATCGTACATAAGAGAGAGTAGAATAAAATAAGGCTAGAAAGACATGCTGGCATCTGATTTTGGAGGACCTAGTATGTTAGGTAAAGGTGTTTGACTAAACATGCACTTGGAAGCCAATGAGGATTTTTTAGTAGAATGACATGATGATATTGGTGCATCAGATTCATCTGACAGTTAAACATAAAAAATATATCAGGCCAATTTCAATGGAATGAAACATTGAAAATTCTGGCAAACAATTACTGAAAACAACTCGGTGACTTCCACCTTCACCCTCCAGGCAAAAGCAGCCTGCAAGGAGGTTTCCTGGGATTGAAACTTCCTGTTCAATTCTTAAAGTGATCTTTATATGCTCTTTTCCCAAAGGCAAAACCCACAAATGAGTTTCAATCCACTTGATAACAAAGTTAATTCCCTTTCCTTGGGTTTGTTCCATGGTATTTTGCATAGAAAGAAAAGAAGTGATAACTCAAGAGCATAAGATCCTATCCTGTCCCACACCTGTTGATATTGCTATTGGAGAAAGAAAAAGAACAAAAGGAAACAGATTCAGATACAAGGACAGGAACTGAAACAAAATGAGCTACAGATTTTGATACCTGATAATTTTTTCTTTCTTTTAGGAATTTAATAAATATCAAACACCAACATTTCATCATCAACATACAAATCCAAAGGGGGATGTTATACCAAGCTCTGAATTTCTGTTATGTATAGTTTTTTCCCCACCAACTTTTTTGTGTGTGTAGTTCAAATTTAACATGGTACCGTGTTTCCCCGATAATAAGACCTATCCCAAAAATAAGCCCTCCCCTTATTGTGTAAGATTCCTCTAAAATAAGCCCTCCCCCGAAAATAAGCCCAATTGAGATTGCTACTGTAGTGAAGGTGATCCCCTGCGCTACACGCTACATTATGGTACCCTCTGTATGCACCGCCCCCTCCCTCCCCCCGGGTGAAACACATGCCGTGCTCCAAGCTGCATCCAATCAGAGCTGCAGCAGTGAGCATGTCATCCTGTTCTTCCCCAGTGATTTGCTTGCTGGCGCCATTGAGAGCAGTGCCACGGAGGAGAGCTGAGGCAGGACAACATAAAAACCCGGTATGTAAGCGGGAGTGAGGGGGCATGATGGAGGATAAAAGGAGCATGATGGAGGATAAAAGAAGAACTCAGGGGGCATGATGGAGGATAAAAGAAGAACTCAGCCAGCACTCACCGCGCTAAAGAAATGAAGAACTTCCTTGCAGAGAGAAGAATAGATCAAGTAATGATTCCTGCAGGAGTGACTGCCTATCTCCAGACCCTTGATATTGCAATAAACAAGCCATTCAAGGACCATTTGCACATGGAAGTCAATGACTACATTGAAAATAGAATGGAAAGAAATCAGCGTGGAAAATTTGTGAAGCCCTGTCTGCAAGAAGTCGTGACTTGGGTGAAGAAGTCATGGGATAAAATTACTGACAGCTGTGTCGCCAAGGCACTACGAGCAGGTTACCTGGACAAGACATGTTCATTTAAAGAGAGCTATATTGCTGGACATGACAGATTGGGTCTACTTCTTCTGAAGGAAATAGAGGCGCAAGACATCCAAGATAGAATTCAGTGTATGGACACTTATGACGATGTTGTTGAAGAAGATGACATGATCATTATTGAATAAAGGTAATTTTTTGTTCACATTTACCTGTTTATTAAAATTGCTGTCAATGTTCATTAAAATAAGCCCTCCCCTGAAAATAAGCCCTCTGGGGTTTTTCTGTCCAAAAAAAATTAATAAGACAGTGTCTTATTATTGGGGAAACATGGTAGCTCAAATATTGCTTTTCTTGTTTTTGTACTCTTCTGAACTTCCTTCTGCTCTCTTCTGTTTATTTTTTAAATATTTCATTAACATTCGTTCTTGTTTCCTTTTTTGTTGTTGTTGCTTTTTAGGAAGACTATCACTCACTATCACTATTATTCCCTACTCACTATCATTATTATCCCTTTTACATTCCTCTTAACTCTACCTCTGTCCAATTTAAAAAGAAAGATTAACCTTTCCTGTAACAAATCTTTCTCCATGTTACAAATTCACATACTGGCAAAGATCTGAAAATACATTCTATTCCTCTCATCAATCACTTCTATCTTCTCAAGGCATTTTCATTGATCACAGTTATAAAATCACAGTTGTTTTCAGATATAGTTATTAAAGTGCTTCATATAGTAAGCAGTTATTAAATGTTTTATATATAGCATCATTCTATTAAGCACTTAGGTTCCAAATACAAGAAAGATAAGCTCTTCCCTCAAGAAACTTACATTCTATTGGTAGAAGAATTGCATAAAGGGGAGTTCAAAATGGCAGGACAATGGGATGCAGAGAATGTATCTTCATGCTGCCTCTCTCTTTCTCTGTCTCTCTTATTCTCTCTGTGTGTCTCTCTCATTCTCTCCCTCTGTCTCTCTCTCTTTTTCTCTCTCTTCTTCTTACTCTCTCCCTCTCCCTACCATCCCCATCTACTTGTGTAAAATCAAGCAAGTAATTTCACTTTTCTAGGCCTGAGATACTTCATATATGAAATGAGAACATTACAGTAGATGAATGTTGATATTAAGCTCTACCTTCCTTATGAAGAGGGTGCTTTTTAAAAATTGTCTAGCAATAGTTTCTTTGGAAAGATTAATTTAGCATTGATGATGAATTAGGGAGAGGAAAAACTGAAGGTAGGGAGTTCAATTAAATAATCTAATGGAGAGGTAAACAAAGGTAAACAAAGATAAACAAAGACACAAGTAGTCACAATGGAAAGGAAGGAATGAACCTGACTTTTAAAAGAAAAAGTTGACATAATATCATAATTCCTAATTAAATATGGGAAATCAAAAAGAAAATTTTAAATAAATAAACAAATAAGCCACTTCTTTTGCTCCTTTATTTTATTTTTAATGTGATATTTTATGTCTAGATCATGTATCTATTTATGTTTATCTTGTTATGTTGTGTGAAATACTAGCCTAAATTTAATATCTGCCAAACTGCTTTTTTGTTTTCACAGAAGTTTTTGTCAAAAGTGATTCCATTTGTGATGTCATTCCATTCCAGTATGACGTCTTCATGAGGTTTTGAATTCTGTGCTGCTATGTTTGTATGCTTCTGTAAGTCATGTACCTAATCTATTTCATGGATCAACTTTTCTATTTTTAACCACTATTAATAATACTTACAACTAGCATTTATATAGAGTTTGCAAAATACATGTAATCTTTTATTTAAGACTTACAACAAGCTTGTATGTTATGTTTTATTATGATTCTCATTTTGCAGATGAGGAAACTGAGGCTAAAGAAAGATTAAGTTATTTGCTCAAGGTTACAGATTTTGAGTCTGGAGAGTGTTCAAATTCAGAACTAAGTATTTTTACTGATTATGGTTTGGGGGCATATTTTGAGATTCTACACCTTCTTCATTACCATTTCCTGCATTTTGTTACAGCCCTGTAAAAGTAATCCTTTATTAGGATGATTGGTTTGAAACTGGATATGTAAATTGGGCAATATTAAGCTAAACTATTAAGGTACAATCTTTCAAAACAAATTTTGAGACACAAAAATCAATTTTAAGAGGCACAAAATAATGTTATAAAGTTAGTAAAAATTTCTGTGTCTGAAGGCAGTTTAAAAATATTTTTGAAAATTAACAATATTCTTAAAAACCTTAAAGATGCCTTTAAAGAATTTTAAGAAAGATTCTGTAAACTTAAAGGTCAAACAACTCAAAGAAAATAATGAAAAAATTTTAAATGTGAAAAGATGAACTCTTACGAAGTTTCAGATTTCAAACTATACTACAATTAAATTATTTAGCAGAATGGAATAGGATGGAGGAATAGATTAAGTATATAACATATAGCAAAAAATATACACAGTAGCATAATGTTTGATAAATTCAAAGATCTCAGTTACTAGAGGAAAGGCTGATTGAGAAAAAAAATGTCTGGGAGACTGAAAAATGGTATAGGAGAAATTGGTTTAGGACAATGCATCAACCACACACCAAGATAAGCTTTAAATAGATAAATGACCAAGATATAAAAGGTTACGTTTGGAAACTAATTAGATGAGCAAGGAATAAATTGTCTTTCAGATTTATGAGTAGTGGAAGTTATGATTAAACACAAGATAAGAGAGGAGGATCACACAAGATATAATGAAAAATTGTATTTATGTATTAGAATAGTTTTGTGTAAATCCATCTAATATAGTAATAATTAGACAGGAAACAGGTAACTGGGGGGAAAATCATTTCTCTGATAAAAGTTTCATCCAAAATATGAACTGATTTAGATTATGAGACTAGAAGCTGTTTCCCAGTATATGGTCAAAGAATATGAACAGGCAATTTTTTTTAAATAGCTTTTTATTTACAAGTTATATGTATGGGTAATTTTACAGCATTGACAATTGCCAAATCTTTTGTTCCAATTTTTCCCTTCCTTCCCCCTACCCTCTCCCCTAGATGGCAGGATGACCAGTAGATGTTAAATATATTAAAGTATAAATTAGATACACAATAAGTATACATGACCAAACCGTTATTTTGCTGTATAAAAAGAATCAAACTCTGAAATATTGTACAATTAGCCTGAACAGGCAATTTTCTTTTTTTTTTAATTTTATTTTATTTAATAATAACTTTGTATTGACAGAATCCATGCCAGGGTAATTTTTTACAACATTATCCCTTGCACTTGCTTATATTTCATTTTTTCCCCTCCCTCCCTCCACCCCCCCCAAGATGGCAAGCAGTCCTATATATGTTAAATATGTTGCAGTATATCCTAGATATAATACATATTTGCAGAACCAAACAGTTCTCCTGTTGCACAGGGAGAATTGGATTCAGAAGGTAAAAATAACTCAGGAAGAAAATCAAAAATGCAAATAGTTCACATTCGTTTCCCAGTGTTCCTTCTTTGGGTGTAGCTGTTTCTGTCCATCATTTATCCAATGAAACTCAGTTAGGTCTCTTTGTCATAGAAATCCACTTCCATCAGAATACATCCTCATACAATATCGTTGTCGAAGTGTATAATGATCTCCTGGTTCTGCTCATCTCACTTAGCATCAGTCCATGTAGGTCTCTCCAAGCCTCTCTGTATTCATCCTGTTGGTCATTTCTTACAGAACAATAATATTCCATAACATTCATATACCACAATTTACCCAGACATTCTCCAATTGATGGGCATCCATTCATTTTCCAGTTTCTAGCCACTACAAACAGGGCTGCTACAAACATTTTGGCACACACAGGTCCCTTTCCCTTCTTTAGTATTTCTTTGGGATATAAGCCCAATAGAAACACTGCTGGATCAAAGGGTATGCACAGTTTGATAACTTTTTGGGCATAATTCCAGATTGCTCTCCAGAATGGTTGGATTCGTTCACAACTCCACCAACAATGCATCAGTGTCCCCGTTTTCCCGCATCCCCTCCAACATTCATCATTATTTTTTCCTGTCATCTTAGCCAATCTGACAGGTGTGTAGTGATATCTCAGAGTGGTCTTAATTTGCATTTCTCTGATCAATAGTGATTTGGAACACTCTTTCATGTGAGTGGTAATAGTTTCAATTTCATCCTCTGAAAATTGTCTGTTCATATCCTTTGACCATTTATCAATTGGAGAATGGCTTGATTTTTTATAAATTTGAGTCAGTTCTCTGTATATTTTGGAAATGAGGCCTTTATCAGAATCTTTAATTGTAAAGATGTTTTCCCAGTTTGTTGCTTCCCTACTAATCTTGTTTGCATTCGTTCTGTTTGTACAAAGGCTTTTTAATTTGATATAATCAAAATTTTCTATTTTGTGATCAGTAATGGTCTCTAGTTCATCTTTGGTCACAAATTTCTTTCTCCTCCACAAGTCTGAGAGATAAACTATCCTATGTTCCTCTAATTTATTTATAATCTCGTTCTTTATGCCTAGATCATGGACCCATTTTGATCTTATCTTGGTATATGGTGTTAAGTGTGGCTCCTTGCCTAATTTCTGCCATACTAATTTCCAGTTATCCCAGCAGTTTTTATCAAATAATGAAATCTTATCCCAAAAGTTAGAATCTTTGGGTTTGTCAAACATTAGATTGCTATAGTTGACTATTCTGTCTTGTGAACCTAACCTTTTCCACTGATCAACTAATCTATTTCTTAGCCAATACCAAATGGTTTTGGTGACTGCTGCTTTATAATATAATTTTAGATCAGGTACAGCTAGGCCACCTTCATTTAATTTTTTTTTCATTAATTCCCTTGAGATTCTCGACTTTTTATTGTTCCATATGAATTTTGTTGTTATTTTTTCTAAATCATTAAAATATTTTCTTGGAAGTCTGATTGGTATAGCACTAAATAAATAGATTAGTTTAGGGAGTATTGTCATCTTTATTATATTTGCTCGGCCTATCCAAGAGCACTTAATATTTTTCCAATTATTTAAGTCTGACTTTATTTGTGTGGAAGCTTTTTTGTAATTTTGCTCAAATAATTCCTGACTTTCCTTTGGTAGATAGATTCCCAAATATTTTATGCTATCAACAGTTATTTTGAATGGAATTTCTCTTTGTATCTCTTGCTCTTGGATTTTGTTGGTGGTGTATAAAAATGCTGAGGATTTATGGGGATTTATTTTGTATCCTGCTACTTTGCTAAAATTATGAATTATTTCTAATAGCTTTTTAGTAGAATCTCTGGGGTTCTCTAGGTATACTATCATATCATCTGCAAAGAGTGATAGTTTGGTTTCCTCATTGCCTACTCTAATTCCTTTAATCTCTTTCTCGACTCTTATTGCAGAGGCTAGTGTTTCTAATACAACTGAACAGGCAATTTTCAAAGTAGAAAATCCAATATATTAAAATTCACATTAAAAATGCTCTAAACCACTAATAATATAGAGAAATGCACAGTAAAACAACTTTGAGGTTCTGTTATATACAGACTGCAAACATGAGAAGAAAGGAAAAATGACATATGTTGTAGTTGTGGGGAAACAGATACACTAAGGCACTTTTGATGGAGCAGTGATCTGGCCTAGCCATTGTGGAAAGCAACATGGAATTATGCCCGTAAAATTTCCAAACAATATATATTCTTTGACCCAACTATGCCCCAGAGGAATATTGATTTTTAGACCTAGGCCTATACCCTAAAGAAATAAAAAAAGAAGAAGAAAAAGATAGATAAATACAAAAATATATAAGCTCTTTTCAAGGTAGCCCAAAAAATGGAAACTAAGGAGGTATCCTCTTATTGGGCAATGGCAGCTGAATACAAGGGGATATTATTTTCATAAGAAATAATGGAATTAATAATTTCAGAGGAAACTAGGAGGAATTTCAGAACAAACTGATGCAGAATGAAGTGAACAGAACTAGGAAAATAATTTATATAATAATAACACTATAGTGAAAAACATTAAAAATTTTTGACAAAGATGATATACTTAAAATGTAGGAGATATACATTTTTGAACATGGCCAATATGAGAAATTGTTTTGCTGAATCATAGAGCTATGTATTGAGGGATTTGATTTGTAGGATTATTTTTTTCTCTATTCGTTCAATTAGATGGGGGAGGGTAATGGAAAGGATATGCTAATAAAAATATTCGTACTTGAAAAACTATTAATAAAATGCTTAGAGAATCACTTAAAAGTGAACAGTGGATAAAGGGAGGAAAGGGAATGAAGTGATGTATCTAAAAGTCATTTTCCCTTATAATTGTGAAAAACCATTACTTGGAAAGCATTCTGAACTTAATTTACCCTAATTTCATCTCCACAGCTAATGCTTCATTGAAGTGTCATGGACATCTAAGGCTGTTGCCTTAAGGGGATAATATAATAATTGATATAGATAGAAAAAATAGTCATGGTAATACTATGTCTGAAAGAAGCAATAAACTACAGATAACTACTCTTGAAGAATCTGCACAATATATGATTAAAATGAAAAATAAAATTATAAAGATTTGCAAATTAAATATTTACCATACTCGTCATTTAAAAGTATAAATCCCTAGTTTTCTGAAATCAATTTTGTCAAAATCTTTTATAAATCTCTTTTTGTACTTAAAATTGGAAAAACAATTTGCCAGGGCATTATTGAAACTATTAAGCTCATTTAGCTAAACATATTCAACAAATTTAACATAATTTTCTGTACTGTAAGTAGTTCTGACATTTAAACAATTTATCAATGATGCCTATAAATGTGGCCTACTTCTTCTTTCTATATATTTCATACAACCAATTAAATTTCACTATTATTTGAAGATCAGTACTGACCTTTGCATAGTCATTTTCTAGTTTCTTGTTAATTTGAACATCTTGTTTGCTGATATTCATTTTAAATATTTTATGGTACACAGTATTCACTAATACAAAGAGACCTCTTTTCTTCCAGTATCATATGAAAGAAATTCAACAGCTTTGCCTCAGCCTTCTTCGTCCTCTCCCCAACATATGATTGCATAAAAAACAAAAAGCTTTTATTCCTTAGTAGTGTCTTTATAGTATTCAAAAAAGGGGTGAGAAAGTCTCTAAAGAAGACTTAATTTTCTTTGCTTTTTAAAAAAAGGATATCAATCATAGTAAAGAAATGACAGGAAAATTAGAAAGGTTGGTAATATAGTTATTAAATCTAGATTTTAAAAAAATCACAAATAGGGATTAATGTCATTCCTACACAAATATACAAAAGAAAAAGTTATTCTGAAGAAAGAATAAAAGCAATGAATTTCACAAATTATTCCTGAACAATTTAGAAGAAAAGAGAAAGTCAAAACATTCTTACTTGGAGCAATGTTTAAATGTAGGAATTTATTGTCAATTTAGAATTACTGTTTAAAAAGAGGGTAAAAGGATAGAAATCAAAGACCACTGTAAAATGAGCAAGAACAAATAAAAAGAAAGATATTTATTGTTGTTCAACTGTTTTTTAATAATTGTCTGGCTCTTTATAACTCCAGTTGGGTTTTTTTTGGCAAAGACACTGCAATGCTTTGCCATTTCTTTCTCCAGCTCATTTTACAGAAGAGGAGCTCAGGCAAACAGAGTCAAGTGACTTGTCCAGTCATACACATAGTGTCTGAGGCCATGGCTCAGCTCAGGAAGATGAGTCTTCCTGACATCAGCTTGGTATTCTATTCATTGAGTTACCTATCTACCTCAAAAAAGATAGTATTCCTCTCAAAACATGAAAAAAAAAACTTAATTGCAATCATCTTTAGTTTTATATCTCAAATTCTATTGTATTTCACATGTCAATACTTAGAAAGGCATTTTTATAACATATAGGCATTGTGAAAAAGAAACCATCACTTTTAAAGGTAACAAAACCTATGTAATAGTCTTTGTTTTATCTCTTTATCTTAAAAAAAATATATTATGTCTGTACTTTGTCTAAATTTATTCTCTTTCCTCTGCAGCCCCATATACACCACATATCCCTTTATATTATTCCTTTCTTTAGATCTGGGTTACTTCACAATAACATAGGAAATAAATGCAAAAGTTAGTAAATTACTTATAACCTCCATCCTCTTGCTCCCCAAATAGGTTGACACCCAATACATCTGCACCAGTTTATACCCTTTTGGCTGTTTTTAAAAGGTGCAACCTTCTATTTCATCCTGTTTAATTATACTCCTATCTTCTATTTCTCACTTTTTCTTATCCCTCCTATATCTATTTCTTCTCCAATTTCAATATGATCACAATTCCTTCATAGTGTCATAGATTTTAAAATTGGAATGGATCTTGGAAAGTGATCTTATCCAACCTTTGATTTTTGAAGATGAGTAATCAAGAATCCTGGAGAAGTGAAGGAGTTTGTTCCTCAACTAATAGTAAATAGCAACAATCCAGAAAGATAACAAAATAATTGTATTCTGTAAACTTCTCCAAACCCAAAATCTCTAAAGAAAGGGGTTATGCAAAAGATACAATAAATTATAAATAACTAAATCCTCAAGATAAAGAGAAAGATCCCTAGACAAAAAATAAAAACTTTTATGAATTAATGCTGAAAGTTTTTAATGCTTAAGAAGCTTCAAAGTGATCTCCTTCCTCTGAAATGACCATGTACTTACTAAAGTGATAATAAGCAAAACTAGTATGATTATTGATGCAGGTCTGCTATGAGACTACTCCAGTGACATCCTAAGCTCTATTCTCCAAATCCTGTAAGAAGTCTCAAACACTGATTCTGATTAGCCATTCAAAGGAAAGGAAAAAGGGGACTGGAATATTCTGCTAGAAGACAAGATGTACTATGTGGTACTCAGAATCACAGAACAGAGAATAACAGTGTTAGGCTGCAAGGAAAGGGGACTGGAAAAAAAAGGGTCAAGTTCTGTCCCTCTGGAAGTTACTTGAGTAGGGGCCTAAGTCTAGCTTTCTCTCATAACTCTTAATGTAAAGAAGTTGAGGTGGTCCAGCAAAACAGCCACAGCAGTTTGTACCTCAACAGGAGGGGCAGGACCTGAAGAATGCATTCTCAAAGGTCAGTAATGTCAATAACAAAAGAAAAGCTGAAAGATCAAAAGTTCAAGAGATCAAGAATCAATAAAAATTCACCAACAGACAAACCAACAAAAAAGGCTATAAGTGCAGAAAGAAAAATGAATAAAATATTAAAGAGAAATAAAAGTCCTTTGAACAAATATTAAATTAACTAAAATTAACACAGAAAGATAGAGAATGCTTACTTATGAATCCCTAGAGATCACAGAACATCAAAAAAAAAAAAAAACTTCAAAATGGAGAGCACTAAAGAGAACTAAAATACTTAAGAAGTAAATTAAGAAAGAATTTAGATAAGAAATAAGAATTGTCAATGAAAAGTTTAGAAATACAAATAACAGAGTTTAGAAGATGGTAGAGAAAATCTAGGAAGCTGCTTAAGCTCTCCCCAGTTTCCTTTAGAAACAACATGAAGCAAAACCTTTGAACAGATGCTATAATGACAGAACCTAAAAAGAAATTGAATAACAATTTTCCAAGTCAAAATAGCTTGAAAAGACTTCAGGAAAGGTCAGTTTCATTTGGGTGGAAAGAGAGTGCAGCACAGTGCAGAAAGGGTCCAGACAAATGGGAGGGTCTTAGTCTCAGCACAGATCAGCAACAGAAACCTCCAGGCCTGGCTCTGTAGAACATCAGCACAGCAGATGAGTGATGGAGCCTCCAGCCCTAGGACAGAAAGTAAACTGCCAACCCTGGAAACCAGGCAACAATAATTGGTACTAGGCTGGGTTACTTCAGTGCTGCGAGTGAGTCACCAAACACAAGAGACACCTGTGCTGAGAGCCAAAGATCAAAGTCCCCCAAAGCTCAAAGCTGTACAAGCATCTTGGGACAGCATCCCCTGTGTTCCAAGAGCAGAGCTTGCTTCTAAAAGCCACAAAATAGGCAAAAAGAAAAGAAACAAACAAACAAAGAAAAAAATAAGCAAGAAACAAAAAAGAACTTTAACCATAAAAAACTACTATGGTGACAGAGAAGATCAAAACACCAAGTCAGAGGAATGAAATGAAGTAATATCAACATTACATGTATATGTACCAAGGGGTATAGCATCCAAATTCTGAGAGAAATTAAGGCGGTTACAGAAAGAAATGGATAGCAAAATTACACTAGTGGAAGACTTCAATCTCCCTTTCTCAGAATTAGATAAATCTAACCACAAAATAAACAAGAAGAAAGTTAAGAAGAGGAATGGAATTTTAGAAAATTTAAATATGATAGATCTCTGGAGAAAAATGAATTTGAATAGAAAAGAATATACCTTTTTCTCAGTGATACATGGTACCTACACAAAAATTAATCATTCATTAGAGCATAAAACCTCATAATCAAATAAAGAAAGGCAGAACTATTAAATGCATCCTTTTCAGATTATGATACAATAAACATTATATGAAATAAAGAACCTGGGGAAAAAGGCTAAAAAATAATTGGAATCTTAAATAATGAATGAGTCAAACAACAAATCATAGAAACAATCAATAATTTCATCAAAGAAATTGACAATATTGAGACTACATACCAAAACATGTAAGATGAAACCAAAGAAGTTCTTAGGGGAAATTTTATGTCTCTAAATATTTATATGAATAAAATAGAGAAAGAGGAGATCAATGAAATGGGCATGCAATTAAAAAAGCTAGAAAAAGAACAAATTAAAAACCTCCAATAAAATACCAAATTAAAAATTTTGAAAATCAAAGAAGAGATGAATATGATTAAAAAAAGAAAATTATTGAACAAATAAATAAAAATAAGATGTAGTTTTATGAGGAAAACCTAATAAGATAGATAAACCTTTGGTTAATTTGATTTTTTTTTAAAAAGAAAACCAAATTAGGGAATCAAAAATGAAAAGGCTGAATTCACCACCAAGGAAGAGGAAATTAAAACAATAATTGGGTCTATTTTGCCCAATTATATGTCAATAATTATAACATTCTAAGCAAAATGAATGAATATTTACAAAAATATAAATTGCCCAGATTAACAGAAGAGGAAATAAAATACTTAACCCCTTTTTTAGAAAAAGAAATTGAACAAGCAGTTATTGGACTCTCTAAAAAAAAAAAAAAAACCCAAGGCTAAATGGAGTTACAAATGAATTCCACCAAACATTTAAAAAACGATTAATTCCAATATCATATAAATTATTTGAAAAAAATAGATGAAGGAATGTTCAGCAATTTACTCAAGAAAGAACCTCAATGTCTGGTATCTTATCCTGCCAGGTGAACTTGAAAATCTTCCTAAGATTATTCAAATGGAAGTGATAGAGTTTCTTGGCATGGCAACAGTATACTGTCCAGGCATACAACAGTGAAGTGAGCACAATGATTCTGCACACCTTCAGTTTGGTAGTCAGTTCTAACACATTTCCTTTCCCACATTTTCTTTAGAATACAACAGTCAATGATTATAGCAATCTACTACTTGATAAACCCAAAGACTCAGTTTCTGGGATAAGAACTCACTATTTGACAAAAACTGCTAGGAAAACTGGAAAATAGCATGGCAGAAACTAGGCATTGACCAACTGATCTGACACCCTATACCAAGATAAGGTCAAAATGGGTATATGATTTAGACATAAAAGATAATGCCATAAGCAAATTAGGAAAACAAGAAATAGTTTACCTGTCCAATCTATGAAGAAGGGAAGGATTTATGACCAAACAGGAGATAACAATATGACATGTAAGATGAATGATTTTGATTACATTAAATTAAAATATTTGTTGCACCAAAAAAAAAAAAAAGCCAATGCAATCAAGATTAGAAGAGAAGGAGCAAGCTGGGAAATATTTTTTATAGCCAGTATTTCTTTAAAGGTTTCATTTCCAAAATATGTAGAGAACTAAGTAAAATTTATAAGAAAACAAGTCATTCCCCAATTGATAAGTGGTCAAAGGATATTAGCAGGCTGTTTTCAGATAAAGAAATTACATATGAAAAAATGCTCTAAATCATATTGATTAGAGAAATGCAAATTAAAACAACTTTGAAGTACCAACTCAAAACATCAGATTGGTGAAGGTAACAAGAAAAGGTGATAAATGTTGGAGATAATGTGGAAAATTGGAACACTGATGGTGAAGTTGTAAAATGATCCAATGACTTTGGAGCTATGCCCAAAGGGCTATAACTATGCATACCCTGACCCCACAATATCTCTACTAGCTCTTTATCCAAAAGAGATCATTAAAAATGGTAAAGGACACACATATGCAAAAAATGTTTATAACAGCTTTCTTTTTTTTTTTCTCTTTTTTTTTTAATTTTTTATTTAATAATTACATTATATTGACACTCATTTCTGTTCCGATTTTTTTTTCCCCTCCCTCCCTCCACCCCCTCCCCTAGATGGCAAGCAGTCCTTTATATGTTGGATATGTTGCAGTATATCCTAGATACAATATATGTTTGCAGAACCGAACAGTTCTCTTGTTGCGTAGGGAGAATTGGATTCAGAAGGTATAAATAATCCGGGAAGAAAAACAAAAATGCAGATAGTTCACATTCGTTTCCCAGTGTTCTTTCTTTGGGTGTAGCTGCTTTTGTCCGTCATTTATCAATTGAAACTCAGGTCTCTTTGTCAAAGAAATCCACTTCCATCAAAATATGTCCTCATACAATATCGTTGTCGAAGTGTATAATGATCTCCTGGTTCTGCTCATTTCACTTAGCATCAGTTCATGTAGGTCTCTCCAAGCCTCTCTGTATTCATCCTGCTGGTCATTTCTTACAGAACAATAATATTCCATAACATTCATATACCACAATTTACCCAGCCATTCTCCAATTGATGGGCATCCATTCATTTTCCAGTTTCTAGCCACTACAAACAGGGCTGCTACAAACATTTTGGCACATACAGGTCCCTTTCCCTTCTTTAGTATTTCTTTGGGATATAAGCCCAATAGAAACACTGCTGGATCAAAGGATATGCACATTTTGATAATTTTTTGGGCATAATTCCAGATTGCTCTCCAGAATGGTTGGATTCGTTCACAACTCCACCAACAATGCATTAGTGTCCCAGTTTTCCCGCATCCCCTCCAACATTCATCATTATTTTTTCTTGTCATCTTAGCCAATCTGACAGGTGTGTAGTGGTATCTCAGAGTTGTCTTAATTTGCATTTCTCTGATCAATAATGATTTGGAACACTCTTTCATATGAGTGGTAATAGTTTCAATCTCATCCTCTGAAAATTGTCTGTTCATATCCTTTGACCATTTATCAATTGGAGAATGGCTTGATTTCTTATAAATTTGAGTCAGTTCTCTATATATTTTGGAAATGAGGCCTTTATCAGAACCTTTAACTGTGAAAATGTTTTCCCAGTTTGTTGCTTCCCTTCTAATCTTGTTTGCATTAGTTTTATTTGTACAAAGGCTTTTTAATTTGATGTAATCGAAATTTTCTATTCTGTGATCAGTAATGGTCTCTAGTTCATCTTTGGTCACAAATTTCTTTCTCCTCCACAAGTCTGAGAGATAAACTATTCTATGTTCCTCTAATTTATTTATAATCTCGTTCTTTATGCCTAGGTCATAGACCCATTTTGATCTTATCTTGGTATATGGTGTTAAGTGTGGGTCCATGCCTAATTTCTGCCATACTAATTTCCAATTATCCCAGCAGTTTTTATCAAATAATGAATTCTTTTCCCAGAAGTTAGGGGCTTTGGGTTTGTCAAACACTAGATTGCTATAATTGACTATTCTGTCTTGTGAGCCTAGCCTTTTCCACTGATCCACTAATCTATTTCTTAGCCAATACCAAATGGTTTTGGTGACTGCTGCTTTATAATATAATTTTAGATCAGGTACAGCTAGGCCACCTTCATTTGATTTTTTTTTCATTAATTCCCTTGAGATTCTCGACTTTTTATTGTTCCATATGAATTTTGTTGTTATTTTTTCTAGATCAATAAAATATTTTCTTGGAAGTCTGATTGGTATAGCACTAAATAAATAGATTAGTTTAGGGAGTATTGTCATCTTTATTATGTTCGCTCGGCCGATCCAAGAGCACTTAATATTTTTCCAATTATTTAAGTCTGACTTTATTTGTGTGGAGACTTTTTTATAATTTTGCTCATATAATTCCTGACTTTCCTTTGGTAGATAGATTCCCAAATATTTTATGGTATCAACAGTTATTCTGAATGGAATTTCTCTTTGTATCTCTTGCTGTTGGGTTTTGTTGGTGATGTATAAAAATGCTGAGGATTTATGGGGATTTATTTTGTAGCCAGCTACTTTGCTAAAATTATGAATTATTTCCAATAGCTTTTTGGTAGAATCTCTGGGGTTCTCTAGGTATACCATCATATCATCTGCAAAGAGTGATAGTTTGGTTTCCTCATTGCCTACTCTAATTCCTTTTATATCTTTCTCGACTCTTATTGCCGAGGCTAGTGTTTCTAATACGATATTAAATAATAATGGTGATAGTGGGCAACCTTGCTTCACTCCAGATCTTACTGGGAAAGGTTCCAGTTTTTCCCCATTGCATATGATGCTTACTGATGGTTTTAAATATATGCTCCTGACTATTTTAAGGAAAAGTCCATTTATTCCTATGCTCTCAAGTGTTTTTATTAGGAATGGATGTTGGATTTTATCAAATGCTTTTTCTGCATCTATTGAGATGATCATGTGGTTTTTGTTTGTTTGGTTATTGATATAGTCAATTATGCTAATAGTTTTCCTAATATTGAACCAGCCCTGCATTCCTGGTATAAATCCTACTTGGTCATAGTGTATTATCCTGGTGACAATTTTCTGTAATCTTTTTGCTAATATTTTATTTAAGATTTTAGCATCAATATTCATTAGGGAGATTGGTCTATAATTTTCTTTCTCTGTTTTCAGCCTACCTGGTTTAGGTATCAGTACCATATCTGTGTCATAAAAGGAGTTTGGTAGGACTCCTTCAATCCCTATTTTTTCAAATAGTTTATATAACATTGGAGTTAATTGTTCTTTAAATGTTTGGTAGAATTCACATGTAAATCCATCTGGTCCTGGGGATTTTTTCTTAGGGAGTTGATTGATAGTTTGTTCTATTTCTTTTTCTGAGATGGGACTGTTTAGGATATTTACTTCTTCCTCTGTTAGTTTGGGCAAGCTATATTTTTGGAGGTATTTTTCTATTTCATTTAAGTTGTCGAATTTATTGGCATAAAGTTGGGCAAAGTAACTCCTAATTATTGCTCTAATTTCCTCTTCGTTAGTGGTGAGTTCTCCCTTTTCATTTTTAAGACTAACAATTTGATTTTCCTCTTTCCTTTTTTTAATCAGATTTACTAAGGGTTTGTCTATTTTGTTGGTTTTTTTCATAGAACCAACTCTTAGTTTTATTAATCAATTCAATAGTTTTTTTACTTTCAATTTTATTGATCTCACCTTTTACTTTTAGAATTTCAAGTTTAGTGTTTGACTGGGGGTTTTTAATTTGTTCCTTTTCTAGCATTTTTAATTGCAAACCCAATTCATTGACCTTCTCTTTCTCTATTTTATACAAATAGGCCTCTAGAGATATGAAATTTCCCCTTATTACCGCTTTGGCTGCATCCCATACATTTTGGTATGATGTCTCATTATTATCGTTTTCTTGGGTGAAGTTATTAATTATGTCTATGATTTGCTGTTTTACCCAATCATTCTTTAGTATGAGATTATTTAGTTTCCAATTATTTTTTGGTCTACTTCCCCCTGCTTTTTTGTTGAATGTAATTTTCATTGCA
This sequence comes from Antechinus flavipes, assembly GCF_016432865.1. Taxonomy (NCBI): domain Eukaryota; kingdom Metazoa; phylum Chordata; class Mammalia; order Dasyuromorphia; family Dasyuridae; genus Antechinus; species Antechinus flavipes. The sequence goes on from NC_067399.1 coordinate 113,136,250, forward strand.
TCGTGGTCTGAAAAGGATGCATTTACTATTTCTGCCTTACTACATTTGAGTTTGAGGTTTTTATGTCCTAATATATGGTCAATTTTTGTATAGGTTCCATGAACTGCTGAAAAGAAAGTGTATTCCTTTCTGTCTCCATTACATTTTCTCCAGAGATCTATCATATCTAGCTTTTCTAGTATTCTGTTTACCTCTTTGACTTCTTTCTTATTTATTTTCTGGTTTGATTTATCTAATTCTGAGAGTGCAAGGTTAAGATCTCCCACTATTATAGTTTTACTGTCTATTTCTTCTTGCAGCTCTCTTAGTTTCTCTTTTAAGAATTTAGATGCTACCCCACTTGGTGCATATATGTTTAATATAGATAGTGCTTCATTATCCATGCTACCCTTTAGCAAGATATAGTGTCCTTCCTTATCTCTTTTAATTAGGTCAATTTTTGCTTTAGCTTGATCTGAGATCAGGATGGCTACCCCTGCTTTTTTGACTTCACCTGAAGCATAGTAGATTTTGCTCCAACCTTTTACCTTTAACCTGCATGTATCTCCCCGCTTCAGGTGTGTTTCCTGTAAACAACATATTGTAGGATTCTGGCTTTTAATCCATTCTGCTAACCGCTTCCTCTTTATGGGGGAGTTTACCCCGTTCACGTTTATGGTTAGAATGACCAATTCTGTATTACTTGCCATCTTGTTAACCCCGGTTTATGCTTTCCTCCCTTCTTTCCCCTTTCCCCCCCTTCCAAGTATTAAGCTTGTGAGCACCCCTTGCTTCTCACAGCCCTCCCTTTTTAGTGTCCCTCCCCCCGCCTTAGAGTTCCTCCCCCTATCTTACCCCTTTCCCTCCCAGTTCCCGTATTCCCTTCCGCTTAGCTTATTCCTTCCCTTTCCACTTTTCCCTTCTCACTTTTCAATGAGATGGGAGAAGTTTCACCTTAGATTGAATATGTCTTAAGATTTTTCACTTAAAGCCAATTCTGAAGGCAGTAAGATACCCACTATATTCATCCCCCTCCATTCTTTCTCTCAGATATAATAGGTTTCCTATGCCTCTTCATGAGATGTACTACCCCCACTTTACCCTTTTTCTGGTACAATGTCCTTTCCACATCAATTTCTAGAACAAGGTATACATGTATTCTTTATACATCTATATAGTCAAAATATAGTTCCCAAGATTAATCTTTACCTTTTTAGATTTCTCTTGAGTTCTATATTTGTAGATCAAACTTTTTGTTAAGTTCTGGTTTTTTCATCAGAAATAGATGAAATTCGCTTACTTCGTTGAATGTCCATCTTCTTCCCTGGAAAAAGATGCTCATTCTCGCTGGGTAAGTTATTTTTGGTTGCATACCAAGTTCCTTAGCCTTTCGGAATATCATATTCCAGGCCCTTCGATCTTTTAATGTGGATGCTGCCAGATCCTGGGTGATCCTTATTGTGGCTCCTTGATACTTGAATTGGGTTTTTCTAGCCGCTTGCAATATTTTTTCTTTCATCTGAGGGTTCTGGCATTTGGCCACTATATTCCTTGGTGTTTTGATTTTAGGATCCCTTTCAGTGGGTGATCGATGAATCCTTTCAATGTTTATTTTTTCCTCTGTTCCTATGACTTCTGGGCAGTTCTCTTTGATAATTTCCTGGAAGACAGTGTCCAGGCTCTTTTTTTCATCATGTTTTTCTGGGAGTCCAATGATTCTCAGATTGTCTCTCCTGGATCTGTTTTCCAGGTCTGTTGTCTTCCCCAGAAGGTATTTCACATTTTTCTCCATTGTTTGATTTTTTTGGATTTGCTTGACTGATTCTTCTTGTCTCCTCGAGTCATTCAATTCCACTTGTTCAATTCTGATTTTCAGTGAAGTATTCTCTTCACTCACTTTTTTAAAATCTTTTTCTAATTGTCCAATTGAGTTCTTTTGTTCTGTGGAATTTTTTTCCATTTCGCCAATTTTGTTTTTTAGAGAGCTGTTTTCTGTTTCCAGTTCACTAATCCTATTTTTCAAGGATTTTACTTCTTTATCCACTCTCTCTTTAACTTTCTCCAGACTCTTTTCCCATTTTTCTTCTAGCTCCCTTGTGAGAGCCTTTTTAATCACTTCTATGAGGTTCATCTGTGCTGAGGAACAGACGATCTCCTCCTTTGGGGAATCACCTGGGGACTGCCTGTTTTTAGTCTCCTCAGGATTTAGAGTCTGCTCTCTATCTGTATAGAAGCTGTCAAGGGTTAAAGTCCTCTTCAGCTTCTTGCTCATTCTGTCTATTAATCAGAGACAAACTACCAAAGAAAAACAGAAAAAACTGGAGTCTTTCTTTGGGGGGGGGCTGGGTGTGTTATCGAGCTTCCTCTACAGACTGCAGGGGGCAGCAGTGAGGCACTAGCAGGACTGTGCTGCGCCTGCGCTCTGAGATCCCAGAGCGTGCTGAGTCACTGAGGGGGGGGAAGGGGGGGGGGCGGCCAGGTCCTGAAAGACTCCAGCTGTTTGCGGTTGTATTCTTCAGCCCCGGTGTTTTTAGCTTCTTTGCTGGGCTGTTGACTTGCTGCAGGTTCCAAACCTGTAGCGAAGCTCTCCCCGCAGAGACGGCTACGATCACTCTCCACCCCCTCTCCAGTCTGCTCCCGTGCTCTCACTGCCACTGCCCGCCGCCTGCGCCCGATCTAAAACCGTCCCAGCCCTCCAGTAAAGACAGACCTTTCTTGGCGGATCTCAAAGATGGCTTCTCTTGGTAACTATTTGTGGGTTTTTTTCAGTCAAGCATTGATTCAGAGGCTTGTAATGAAGTGGATAGTGAGAGAAAGCGCGGAGCTTATGCAACTGTGAGCCTCCTCTCCGCCATCTTAACCGGAAGTCCTCTATAGCAGCTTTCTTTGTGGTAGCAAAGAATTAGAAATCAAGGGATGCCCAATTGGGAATGGCTGAACAGATCATGGTATAGGCTTGTAATGGAATCCTATTGTTCTAAAAGAAATGATGAGTGGTCTGATTTCAGAAAAACCTGAAGACTTGCATGAAGTTATGCTGAGTGAACAGAACCAAGAGAACATTATATGAAGTAATAGCAACATGGTGCAGATAATTAAGTCTGATAGATTTTTGCTCTTCTCAGTAATACAATGATCTAAGTCTAAAAGTCTAATGATGGAAAATGTTATCCTCATCCAGAGAAAAAACTATGGAATTTGAATGCAAATTGAAGCATACTATTTTTGGTTTTTGTTTTGTTTTCTTGGTATTTTCCTCTCTTGTTCTGATTCTTTTTTTTTTTACAACATGACTAATGTAGAAATATATTTAACATGATTACATGTATGTAATCTATATCATATTGACTGTCATCTTGGGGAGGGGTAAGGGGCAGGAGAGAGGAAAGAGAAAGGAAACAAAAAACATAAGAATCAAAAATATTAATTAAAAATTTTAATACAAAAATAAATATCAGAACAGAAAAAAAAATGTTAAGAATCTCTCCAAAGAAGTAGAATCTATGAGAGAGAGAGAGCTATTCACAGCTTTAAAATACAAAATAGAAGAAAAACGAACAGGAAAAAAACTAAAAGTCAATAATGTTAAAAGAACATATGAACTCTATATAAGCAAAAACAACTGACATTTAAGATTAGAATTCCTAAATACATCATGAAGCATATGTTTCCCAGGGTGGGAAATGGAAAATTTAAAAAGTAGGACTATCACAATTCAGAAAATAATATAAGAAAAGTGTTTAAAAGGTCAGAGTATAAGTATGAATATGTTTATGCAAAGGATAGATCAAAGAATCTCTAGGTGTCCAACAAAAAAAAAAGCCCAAAGCTTCAAACTTCAAAGCATATAGTGTTTAAATTTGATAATTCAACAATTTCAAAAACAATATATTTTTCAAGCAGTTGGGGAAAGATCATCAAACATAAAGAAAAGGCAAGTTAAACAATGCAAGCTTGTTCTCCATTCACAAGAAATTTCAGGAAAGAACAGAGTAGCATATTCCAGAAAACAAAAGAAATCAATTAATAACAAAAATTACCAAAAAAATTTTATTCTTTGAAATTCAGTTAAGATCATCATTTTAAAAAAAAAAATGATATTTAGTAAAAGTAGAGGTAAATAGATGGTCTAACTTCTAAAGACTTCAAATAAAAGAAGCTAAACAAGAAAATTATCAAGAAAAGAATAAACAATGAAATAAAACCTCATGTTTATAAATTGCTATTTTAAAAAAAGAAAAAAATTGATTGTGGAATAGAAGAAAGAAAAAAAAGTGTGCTCTAAGAATAAAAATGAACTTTAGAAATAAATATTTAAGGAAATTTAATTTAAGGGAAAAAAAAAGAACTAGAGAAGTAAAGTGAATTAAAATCCCATGAACTGAATCCTAGACTCCTCATAAATAAATTGATGTCTTTATGAGAGGGAATGAGAGTGATAAGATCAATGAGTTGAAAAAGAGAGATGAGAGATAGAAGAAGGTGATGCCCTCCTAAGAAATCCAGAGGTGAATAATAAAAGGACAAAAATTTCTACCTTTTTTTCAGCAAAGGGTTTCATGTGCCAAAATAAGATAAAACAATGAAAAGGGGGACATTATATGTGGGGAGGTGGAGGTGGGAGAAAGGTATCATTACCACACAAGGTGAAAAGAAAAGTTCTATTAATGAATATTCTCATGGGAAAGGATGTGTGGGTGTGGGTATGGGTGTGGGAGTGCATGTAAGAAGAGACTGGGACCAAATAATGGGTTTTATCTAGAGGAATTTTGTATATTAGGAACTAATCTTGTGAAAAGATTTAACTACCCTATATACATAGCAATCCATCCTAGGAAAGAGGATATCTAACTCCCCATGCCATTCCTATTTCAAAAAGTAAGTAAATGGTCACACGCCAGAAAAAAAAGATCTTGAAAGGATTTAAAAAGGAATTTAAAAATCAAATAAGAGAAATCCAGGAAAAATTGGGGGGAGGGAGAATAAAAGCAATCCAAAAAAATTATTGGGGGGGGTTGAAGGTAACCAATTGAAAAAAGAAGTTCAAAATATTAAGGAAGAAAATAACTTCTTGAAAATTATAATTGGTCAAGAAAAAGTGAACGACATTATAAAACACCAAGCAATAATAAAATTAGGAAAAAAAGAAGAGAAACTGAAACATTTCATTAGAAAAACAATTGATCTGGAGAACAGAGGGAAGAGACAACATAAGAATTGTCTGACTACTTGAAAGTTATGATTTTTTTTAAAAATCTGCTTACAATATTATGAGAAATTATTAAGGAAAATTGTCCTGAAGTTCTAGAACAAGAGGGTAAAGTAGAAATAGAAAAAATATCTATTGTTCTCCACTTAAACAAATGTCATAATCAATTTTCAAACTTCCTATTTAAGGAGAAAATAGTACAAGGAGCAGGGAAAAAACAATTTAAATTCTGTGGAAATATAGTCTGGATTTTAAAATACCCAATAGCTTCTACTCTAAAAGACTGCAGGTCTTGGAACATCATATTTCAGAGAGCAAAACATCTGGGATTACATTCAAGAACAATTTATCCAGCAAAATTGAGTACAATCCTTAGTGGGGGGAAATGGACATTGATAAACTGAAAGACATTCAAGTATTTGTAACAGAAAGACCAGAACTCATTGGAAAATTTGAGGTAAAAGATACAGAAGAAATATAAGGAAAACATTAAAGACTATAAGGCATTCATTCATTAAGGTTAATGTGTTTACTAATTATACACAGACACATATATACATTATATATATATATATATGAAAATGTTAGTAGTATTCTTAAAATTGTCATCATTTGAAAGCAGGGTTGGGGCTATCTGGGAAGAGGAAACTATTTCTAGAAGAGTATAGAAAGCTTCTGAACAAGTTGTAGTAAATGATTGTAATGGAATTCTACTGTGCTATAAAAAATGATCAGCTCTTTGATTGTAGAAAGGCATGGGAAGACTTCTACAAAATGATAGAGAACAAAGGAGGGAGAACCAAGAGAACACTGTATGCAGCAACAATAATATTGTTTTAAAAACAATTTTGAGTGAATGTCATTTTGATTATTATATATAAATAAATTAAAAATAAAGAACATATAAAGAAATGTAAAGATGCTATCTGCATCAGAAAAAGAACTGAAAAATAAAAATATGTAGGGAATAATTTTCATATATATATGTATGTGTATATACATACATATTTTTTCCTTTTATTTATTTATTTATTTTATAACAACTTTTTATTGACAGAACCCATGCCAGGGTAATTTTTTACAACATTATCCCTTGCACTCACTTCTGTTCCGATTTTTCCCCTCCATCCCCCCACCCCCTCCCCCAGATGGCAAGCAGTCCTATACATATACATACCTATTGATACATATATTTAGATACATATTTAAGTAACCATTTGTTTGCTATTTCTAATGCAGGAGAGAAATTTACATGGTAACTTGGTTGTATATTTGGATGGAATAGCAAATCATACCTGGTAAATTTGAAGTTTCATGTGCAGTCATCTTTTTTTTAAATTATAGCATCTTATGGAAATGCTTGCTTTGTTTCCCAAATTAAAAATAAAATATTAAAAAAAAAGAACTTCAGGGGGCAAGTCTCTCATCAATAGAATAGATTGGTCTATAGGCCAATGGGGAGCTGAGGGATTCTGATATGTAATAACCCTTGCCACATATTTAGGCAGAGTATTCCAGTTTCATGCTTAACAGAAGGCTAATTTAAGATTCCCTAAGGACACACTTGACCCTATACAAAACAATCACTAAGTTAGATTCCTGTTTTCTTCAGTTTGACAAATTTTTAACTCTATCCAGGTTTCATCTGGTATCGTTTCTACAAAGAAAGTAACAAGACAAGATCTTGGAGTGGTTGAATCAGCACCAGAAATACCACTATAAAACTTTGTTTTGTGTTTGACAATTGTATTCTTATATGTTTTATAAATTTATTCTTTTATAACTCTTTCATTTGTATTGGATCAGTCATTTCCATCATCCTGATGCCTGCCAGTAGGACAGCTACCAGTAGTACATCTATAAGATAGGACATGTAGATTCAATAAACATAAAAAGCAGAATTACTAAGCACACCTTTTACAAACTATAATGTAATAAAAATAACAATGAATTAACCCAAGCAAAAGATACTGTCCTAGAACTTTGTCAATGTTAATGAATGGGTGGATCAAAGAACACATCATAGAAAGTTAGTCAATAAGCATTTTAAAGTGCCTAATATGTGCCAGGAATTGTGGTAAGCACTGGGGATACAAAGAAAGGCAAAAAATAGTCCACGTCCTTGAAAAATTCATAGTCTAAACTGGAATACAAGATAACAGGGAATATAAATACACATACACAGGATTAAATGAAGTCAATAAACAGAAGGCTTGCACTAGCATTAAGGATATCAGAAAAGACTTCTTAAAGAAGATGGGACTTTGGCTGGGACTTGATGGAAGGCAGGAGGTAGAGATAAGGAGGGAAAGTATTTGTAGAGAAGACAAACAGTGAAAATGTTTGGAGTGTGGAGTTGGGTTGTTTTGTGTGAGGAAAACGAATGAGAAATGTGAGAGAAAAAAAATTTGGCACAACTAAAGCAGTCATCTGAGGAAAAGTTTTATCTTTAAAAACATACATTTGTATAAGGTAGGGAAAAATCAACCAAATCACCCAGCTCTATTTAATGTGATATGCACCAAAATATTTATAGCAGTACTTCTGTAATAAAAAAGTGGAAAGAAAATAGATGCTCATTGAATGGAGACTGGCTAAACAATGCAAATGGAAAGAACAACTATTCACCCCAGAAAATGTACTTGGTAGAGGCAATGTTTAGTAGCAAACATTTTAGATTTGAGCCTACTCTCCCAACGGCCTCCTGGTTTAGGGGGATTTGTTTATTCTTCCATTCATACTATATCTTCTTAGTAAATATCCCATTGTGAAATCTAATTGGGGTTAATTGGCTGTATGATATTAGTATACTAATCACTGATAATTGATTTTGGGGAAAATATACCCCACTATACATTAAGCATACTCCTAGAATCTTTAAGGGGAAGATCTTGTTGGCTAGGTTCTCAGTATTCTCAACCTGTCACTGTATATGTAGTAGTAAGACCAAGTCCGAAGACTTTCTAAATTATATTTTATTCTAATTAGACATTGCTAGTTAGGGATCTGATATTTCACTTTGTAGGTCTTAGTTTGAGTTTTAGGAAATAGATAAATGGAAATTCTAGAATTATGTATCTTTTCATTTCTTATTTAAATAATTATAAAAGTCTTTTTTGTCTGGAGGAAATGCATACAGTTTAGGAGAAAACACTCTTAACTAGCCTCTTTGATGTTATAGATTGCCAAGTTTTTATTCCAAAGATGATTAAAGTGAAAAATATTCTACCATTTCTAGATCATTTTGTTTTGTTTTGTTTCATTTTCCAAAAAGAAAAAAGAACACTTTGGTTCTAGGCAAGTAATTAAAATTTTTAAAAAGCCTGGCAATCCCATTTTCCCAGTCTGGTAATATCAAATAACTGGTTTATAAATTAACTAAGAGCATTTTTGTATTCGTTTTGCTTCTACCACATTCCTGGAGGGAATATGGAAATTTATCTCAAAAGGAAAAAAAAAACATTTTGTAACATTGTATTACTGTCCAATATCGGGCAATACTAAAAAGGTAGTTGTCATTTATAAAGTGCTGTATGATTTACAGAGACCTTTATGTACTTTGTTTCCTTTGATGCTGACATCAGTTGAAATAAATGAAGAAGAGGAGCAAAAACATATGTTCTAATATGATGATGCAGGAGTATTAGGAACAGATGCAAAGGCAAGTAAGAAAGATAAACCTGTCATCCTGTGGTTTGGTGCTTATAAGTGGTGAAAGATTTAATTAGGTGTTACTGAAGTGTGTTCCAAAAGAATGGTCTCTACACTTTTCTGATCACATACATCTATTTGTAAAAATTTTGAACTTACATTCCCAATAGGTATATATTCATTTATACATTATTTATATATTCCATTATACTAAAGATGAAGGGCATGATTTTAGAGAAATCTAAAAAGATTTCAATCAATAAATGAATGTTTATTACATGCCCACTATGTGCCAGGGGCCCTCAAGAAGTTTATAATCTAATGGGTTTGTATGAAATGATGCAGTTTCCTAGACAGAAGCAGGAGAAAAATTTATAAAACAATAAGTTTGAAAACCATAAGAACTCGGATCTGTGCAACAAGCAACCACAATTCCAGAGGACTATTAAAAAGCATACCAATCACCTCCTGGATTCAGAATTTAGAATAAAATGCATGTTTTTTTTTTTAATATGGCCAATGTGGGAACTGGTTTTTCTTGATTGTGTATATTTGATATTTTTTGTTATATATTTAAATTATTTGTGGGGAAGGAGAAAAGATAATTTTTTGACAATAAAAATAAATTTTAATTTAAAAAATACAGAAGAGGCTAGATAAAAATAAGAAAAAAACAAGGAAATGATGCTTGGGGCAGAGGTCAACTGTCAAAATTCAGGAGATACAACTATTAATGTCAAATCTCTTTCAGCTCTAAAAAATAATATTAATAATAATCTATAAATCCTTCTGCTTACGTCTCTAACAAAGAAAATTACCTTCATACTGTGAACATAGAATGGACATTATCAAGAGGAAACTCAAAGCCAAGACAGAGAAAATTACAAAAGAACTCTAGTCATATCATATAGGTTCAATAGGTTCCCAGTATAACCCACTGAGATTCCAGAGGAATAAAAAAATCTAATAGATATGATTGAGCAAATATAATTTCTAATTTTTAAAAAAAGGAAATAGTAAATTCATGAAAATATTGAGTTATAAGCTTCATATTGATACTTGGAAAATCTCCAGATTTAGGAAGAGACGGTTTGCGGTTCTATAGAAATAACTCTACATCACTAAACATTAGCATGAATTATTAAGAATAAATAATATCCAATTGGCCTAATTTCTACTTTTGAGATAACTACTAGACTGATAGACAAAGGGAATAACTGGGGAAAAAACTTGATGAAGTACCTTTAATGAAAAGTTGACTATGTCACATATTGAAAGGTCCATAATACAAAAGCTAAACCATAAATCAGATATTTAAGTATAGTATAAATCTATCATTTATAAATGAGGTACAAAACCCTAAATAAAAACATTTATTAAAAGAAGCTACATAGTAGTAGTATTGCTCCCAAACCCAATCCTGCTATATTATATAGTATTGAGGTATATAGAGAATAAAATTCCTGTATTTAAGGAAATTTTATAATTAGTCTACTTTTATTAGAAAGTATTATTCTAGGCTGATAACCAAGTCTTTTTTTTAATTCCAAATAATCATTTTTAAAAAATTATCTTTTATGGTCTATTTAAAGCTGCCACTCCTCTTATCCTAATATATACTTAAATACATCATAAAATTCTAATTTAAGTGTTAAAAGGGAAATTTGACTCAATCATTTCTTCATATATTTGAGCAAATTAAGAACTATATCTTACCCTAGGTGTCAGAGTTAACCCAATATGAATCAAATTGGTTTTAGAAATAAATATAAAATGATACCCAAGCAAAGATGACAACCACATTCTCATTTGTCCAAATAAAGAAAATGAACACTCCTGAATCCCGTAAGAAATAACATGAAGCCATTTGGTTGAGGAATAAATGAAAAAGAAATACAGTTGCAGGATAGTATAGTGAAAAGTGTTGGAATTGTACTCAGGAGAAACCTCGATTCAAATCCTGACTCTGACATTGCGAATGTTACCATAGATTAGTGAGTCTCAATTTCCTCTTCTATAAAATGGAGATGATAATAATACTGATTATACTTCCTTCAGAATGTTTACATAAGAATCAAATTGGATAATGAATGTGAGATGTTTTGTAAGCCTTGAAGTGTTATATAAATATTAGTTATGATTAAAAAGATAACATTAACATAAACCCTAAATCAGGAAACACAAATGATATGAAAAATGTCATTCTATTATCAGTTTCATTTTATTGTGGAAGGCTGTATTGCAATCTATTTCCTTGATTTCATTCTTTGCATCTGATAAACAGCTCACATTTACCAACACCTACGGTCTTCAGGGTAAAACTCACATTCTTGAGCTGACAACAGATCCTGTTAACAAATCCATTAATCGTTCATGAGGAGGAACAAAAGTACGCGGAAGGAATCAATCAATCATTGGGGTATTTATGAAGCACCTGTTAAGGTTCTGTGCTAGGTGCTGGGGATAAGAGTATAAAGAATGAAACCATTGCTACTGGCAAACAGCTGATATTCTAAGCTTATATATACAAGTGCATCTAAAAATATATACAGCATAAGTGCAAAGTGAACAAATGTGTCAAGAGGTTCAATAAGAGTGGCTAGGGAGGGATCAGACAAGGCACCATACTGAAGGTACTACTTGAGCTGTATCCTAAAGGAAGAGAACTCTATGGAGGAGGACTCTATGAGGCAGCGTGGAGAAAGGAGTATATCTGAACATGGGGAGCAAAGCATGGGGGTGTCATGGGTGAAGAAATAAGGGAATGTTAGTTGGGTTAGATCTCTGAATTCAAAGCAGGAGCTGAAGGTCAGGGGACAACCTGAAAATATATATCACTCAGGAAAATTCCATATCCAAAAAAAAAAAAAAACTAACATATATTTGCATGTAATTTACCAATTGTACCCCTCTTTCCAAACATCCCCTCCCTTGCTGGACCATGATAGTTCCTTTTAGAAAGCTTGTTTTGATCTTATTCTAAACTCAGGAAGAGAGTTCAAATCTGACCTCAGACACTTAATAGCTATGTGACCCTGAGCAAATCACTTAAACTCTTTCCTTGTTTCCTCTTCTATAAAATGGGAAAAATAATGGCATCTATCTCCTAGAGAAGTTCGTGAAGCTAAGATGAAAGAATAATGGTAAACCACTTAGCACAGAGCTTGGCACATAGTAAGCACTAATTATACCCAGCTAAAAGTACTTGGTATACCATTGTTCTAATTGTTGCAAATATTTGTCATTAGCTATATCTTCCTTTTTTATTATTTTTCCCTTAAAGTTCATTTTCCAGCATAACTCTTTTTGATTAAACATATCTTGAAGGCAAGAATTGTCTGCTTTTGTAATATATTATTATTCTAATTAAGACCTATGTAAACAATGGATACTAAATAATGTTGATGGATAAATCAAATTTCTAATAAGAATTTGTAGAATTCATAGTTTGAAGATAAAGGATTTTTTTTCCCAAGGAATGAGATGAGACTTGACAGAACAGGCATTGCCTAGTGTTACATAAATACCTGGCATACTAACGAACAAACTATTCTACTTCTCATATTTCTCAGGAAAATGAAGCCCATAATAAAATCTACACCATTTCATCAGGTGATGATTAAACTACTGAACTGCCTGGAGGACTGTGTCTTGGTGAGCCTGAAGTATGCGAAATATTATAAAGTGAACAGAATCTTAAAGGATAGAATCTCCCTACCCCCATTCTACAAAAAAAAAAAAAAAGTATATCTTGGATTTAAATGTTTTTCACTGAATATAAGTTTCCTATTGGACATTTATCTATTTGTTTATGTATTTATTGGATCTAGACAACACAATATTCAGTCTCCATGGCACTGAGAACTCTGAACACAGTATTTTTAAATAATAGCACAATAATAAATAAAACACTGTAGAAATCACAAATAAAGGAAAAATCTAATAAAAGTAAAGACAACAAAAAGCTAGTAGCACTTTGGTATGAATAGAAGGCTATTTCTACAGACCCACTTTGAATTCTACTGCTTCCTTCCAACAATTGTAAATGACTGTGCTCGAGAGAAGGTGCTTCAGTATTTAATAGGTCTTTGCCATCACTGATACAGGTAATCCCTCTAATGAAACTGATGTGATCTATGATGTGGGATTTGTCACCAAATGATGACAGTATCAAACGTTGTAGTCCAATCATGTGAAGAATCCACAATGGCCGTTCTCTTTGGCAAAAGGTAGATTTATTTAGGGGAACAGGTTACAGGAAAAATGAAGGAATACAATAGACATTGGAAATGATAAATATGAAATAGAGTGGAAGAGCATATGAAAGACAAGTTCCTCAGTGGAACCTCACAATTATCTAGTACAAAGGAAGCACGCCATGAGGTTGGGGTATGCCCTTAGTTAAATCCTAAAAGTGACTTAGTTATTATGAGTCAGAACTCTGTACGTGAAACAAAAGATTCTTACAAGGTACTAAGTCAGTGGAATTGAAAAAGACAATAATTATCTAATTTAGCATGGTTCAGTATGATTGATTTAATCTTACAAGAACATGTTATGGCCAGAACTTGAAACAAGGTACAAAGTGGAATTGAGGAGACAATGGTTAAATCTAGTTTAGTACTGATTTAATCCTACAACAAATAATAGTTTCTTAGTGATATAATGATTGGTTTGTACTCAGCGTAGGGCATATAAGCTAGAAAGAGAGAAGTGGACAGAAGGCTGGAGGCTGAAGACTGGAGCACAAACTCTTGGACTCAAACAGATTCATCCTAACTCACACCACCTTGGTGGCAGGCTCTCCTCCTTCACTTCTCTACTGAAACCAAGACTCCGGAAGGCCCCAAGAAAACTAGCCACGTCCCAACTGAAGCAGATAAGACTTTGAAGGAGCCAATAAAGGATTTGGACTTTAAAACCCGACTGCACTCATAGTGATTACTGAACTGAAAGGAAGGCTGCCTCCAGAGACCCCAAGAAAACCTCAACAGAGAACATTACATCTTAGAGAGAACATTACACTTAGTACCCTAAAAGAGTTAGTTAACTGTAAAGAGGAGAAGTGGGCTTGAGAAGCATAGTAGAATTAAGGGAGATACTTTGTGGTATGGGGGAAGAGAAAGGAGAACGGCACTATGAGGCAGGATGCTATGACAGCTGACCCCCCCCCCCCAAGAAAAAAAAAAAAAGATAGCAGCCATGATAGATTTTATAGGGAACAGATTTTATAGGAAAAATTTAGCCTCAGATTATGATTTCTGACAGGGCATGGCAAGGTGAGAGACTGCTGAGATCTCTACAGAGGGTGGTCTAAGGTCCAGGCTAGCTTTCTGGAGGGCCTCAGGATTAGTCAGCGTCAAGATCAGTCAAAGTCCTTGGTCTTTAGGAGAAGAAATGAGGGAGGCAGGCAAGCTGCCACACAGTTTGCCAAAGATGAATCCTGTGCTCTGAATCTGGAGCCTGAAGTTCTCTCTCCTCAGCATGCTGGGGCAGAGAGAGTCAGATTCTCTCCCTCAGCCCACCAATCCTTGCCTCTGATTACCTCATCACAACACATTCAGCAAGCACCAATCATGAAGAGAGCCATCACATCACCATATGTTTATAGAACCATTATCTCACATTGAGTAGGTAATTAGCCTTAAGTGCTTTGCAGCCTTAGATTCAAATATACCTTTTCAGAGTTCCAGCCCTTTACAGGTAGGTCTCAAGAGTTTGACATAACTTTGATTTCAGACTGGAAGACCTCCCCAGAGGGTGGGACCATGGAGTTGAAATGATCTCCATCAGAACCTTCTCCCTGCCTGCCTCAGGATCAATTCCTCTGCTAACCACACCTAACATTGAAGACCTTATCAATACCAATCAAAATCCATCCATGGCCTCATCCTTTTGTTTAAGAACTCCTATAAGTCTTCCATAAGTCGGTAGACTCAACAGACTGGGGATTGTCCTCTAGTTTTTTCTCCGTGTGAAACATACAGGCTATTTGCTGGTTATCTATTGCTCTTGCCAACTGACTATCTCTACTCCTCCCCACCCTCCACTCAGTCAGGTATATTCAGTGTATAATATGCTAGACCTCCACTCAAGAAGACCTAAGTTCCAAAACCAACCTTCCAAACATTGACTTTTTGTATGCAAATCACCTAACTTTGTCTGCTTCAGTTTCTTCCACCATAAAATGGGAATAATAACAGCAGCTACCTCCTAGGGCAACCAGGAAGCACAGTAGATTGAGTGCCAGGTCTGGAGTCAGAAAAACTCATTTTTTGGAGTTCAAATCTGGCCTCAGCCACTTACTATCTGTGTGACCCTGAACAAATCACTTCACCCTTTTTGCCTCAGGTTCTTCACCTGCAAGAATGAGCTAGAGAAATGGAAATGGAAAACTGTTCCACTATCTTTGCCAAGAAAACTCCAAATGGGACCATGAAGTATCAAAAACGACTGAAATAAATGAATAATAATAAAAATCTCACGGCATTGTTGTAAAGATAAAATGAGATATATTTGTAAAGCACTTAGTACAATACCTGACATAGTAATTGCTTAATAAATGATTGTTCCCTTCTTTTTCCTTCTATTTTCTTTTCTGATCATACTGAATTTCTAACTATTGATTACCCTCTTCTTCCAGATACTTTCTCCTTCCTTGGCTTCTATAATACCCTTTGATTTCTCAGTTTCTCAACTACTCTTTCTCTCTGTTTTTTATTCAATCCTCATTCTGTTCCTGATATTTTAATGCACCTGTTCCTCAAGATTCTTTCTGTGAAACTCTTCATATAAGGATATATGTGTGTGTGTATGTGTCTGTCTGTCTGTCTGTCTGTGTGTGTACACAGATATGTATGTGTATATCACCTCTTCTTTCTACTTTCTGCCCAGTCAAGATTGGTCTAAGAGCAGAGTTAGGAGCAGATCTAGGAATACAAGGTCGATCCCAATACTCACTCTTTCCCCCTCCTGCCTTCTCCACACTCTCTGGCATATCCTGTTTCTTTGCTGCTCAGGAAATCTAGGGGAAAGAGGGACTTGATAATCCTATCAATTTTCTCCAATCCTGGAATGGTCTGTGATTTTTAGCTTAGGAATGCATCTTTTGCGAAGATATTTCCTCCCCACTCCTCATCCCTGCTTTCAGACTGCTATCTCCCCTGCCCTCAATTCACAAGCTACTTTTGAACACATTATTTTGTTTTATTAATTATTTCATCAATCGAATTAAATTCAATAAGAATGCGTTCTGTTCAAAATAAGAAATACAAACTATTAACAACCACATGAAAAATGTTCCAAATTATTAATAGAAGAAATATAAATTAAAACAACTGAAATCTCACCTCACATTTTATTATACTGGAAAAGTGAGTTCATCTTCTCCCCTTATCTTCATTTCAAAATCCCTCTATATCATACCTTCTCTCTTTTCCTCTAATTTCTGATAATAAAGTGGCCTTTTTTCTTGCCAAGGGCCAACCTTCAAATGTTATTTTGATGCCCAGCAGATTGCTCTCAATCATTCTCTCTTTCTTTAATCTTTAATCTCACTCTCTTTTGGTTCTTCTCTACTGGTTTCTTCCCTACTTACTTTAAACATGCTCATTTCCCATCCTTAAAATCCTTTGCCAAACCCTAATATACTCTCTAGTTACCATCTTTTATCTTGCCTCCATTTCTCAGTTAAACTTGATACACCTGACTACATGAATCGCCTTCATAGTATTCACTCTTTGCAATCTTGCTTCTCTGACTTCATTGCTCAACTGAAACTTCTCCCTTCTTAGTTATCAACAGTCTCCCAACAGACAAATCTGATGGCTTTTCTTAGTTCTCATCCTACTTGATTGCTCTTCTATATTTGACATTGGCTAAAAATGCCCTCTTTCTCCTCTCTGTATTCTCATAACAATACTCCTCTTTTAGCTTACTTAGTACCTAAATAATGACTTCTTCACAATCTCTTTGGCTGACCCCTCCATACCTTGATTCCAAACCTGTCCTGGAGCTTCTTCTCTTCTCTCTTTATAGTTTCTCACTTGATGACTTCATTAGCTTCTCTGAGCTTAATTATTTCAATGCAGATAACTTACAGATCAACATATACAGCTTAACCTCCTTCCTGTGTGCTTGTCCCACGTCACTAACTACCTTTTAGATATTTCAAAGTGGACATCACAGAGACATGTCAAATTCAACATGTCCAAAACAGAATTAATTATCTCCTTCCCCAAATTTTCTTATCTGCCTATTCCTGTTAAAGCCACCATCATCTTCCTGATCTCCCACATTCATAACTCCTTTGTCATCTTTGATTCCCCACTCTCATTCATCTCACATGAATTATTCCCACAATATCTTTCACATTTGTCCCTTTCTACTTATACTAAATAGTTGATTAGTTCATCCCTTTAACACCTGTCACCCTATTTCAACGATCTCCTAATTTTTCTTTTTGCCTCAAGTCTCTCCTCACTCCAATCTATCATGTACATCTATGTAAAAGTTTTCTTAATTGCAAGTTTACCAATGTCACTTTCTTAATCAATAAACTCCAATTATTCTTTATTGCCTCCAGGATGAAATATAAATTCTTCTGATTGACTTTTAAAGTCTTTCAAACCTAGCCCCAATCTATGTTTCCAGGATATTATTTATTTTATTTTATTATTGATTGATTATTCCTCTTCCTGAAACACAACCTATCTAAACTGGGTAACTCCTAGTTTTTCACATATAGTATCCCATCTCCTTTAATCTGCAAGCCTTTGCACTAATGATCCATAAGCAGAGAATGCATTTTCTCTTCATCCACACTTCATAGTCTCTCACTTTGTTCAAGATCATTTTCAAGCACCACCTTCTAAAATGTCTTCCCTGATTCTCTTAACTGCTAATGTCTATCTTCCCTGACTACACCACATTTAACTGCCTTGTATTTATCTTAGTTTTGTTCTGAATATATTTATTCTGTATGTCCTGCTATACATATGTGTCATCTCTCCCTTCAAAAAAAGTAAGCTCTTTTAAAGCAGCAAATTTTGTATTTTCTTGTCTTTGTACCCCTAATACCTAATGCAGTGAATGGCCTAGATTAGGGACTTAATAAATGCTTGTTGATTGATCTGAATGACAGATAACAAAAGAGAAAATTATGGCCATTGTTGGAAGAACTGTGGGAAGATGGGCAAACTAATGCACTGCTGGTAGAATTGTGAATTGGTCTGATTCTGGAGAGCAATTTAGAATAATCAAAAGCCACTACACTGCAGGAAACTTTTGCATCTGTGATCCTATTATTAGGCACATACTCCAATGAAGTTAAAAAAAATAGAAGTAAAAGTTCCATAGGTGAAAACTATAGCAGAACTTTTTGTTGTAACAAAAAATTTATACTAAGATGAATATCATTAATCGAGGAATGGCTGAACACATTATGGCATATAATGCACTATTATTATATCACAATAAAAGAGAAATAGAAACAGATTAATGGAAACCTGAGAATATTTGTATGGACTGATGCAGAGTAAATTAAGCAGAAGAAGGAAAACAGTATGATCACATACTGGAAAACAAATGTGAAAGATTTCAGAACTCTGATCAATGCAATGACCAATTGAATTCAGATGACTGATGATGAAATACGCCTCTCCCCTCTTAGAAAAGTGAAATAACATGAGATGTAACATTTTCAAACATAGTAAGTGTAGTGATTGATTTTGGTTGCCTACACTTATTTGATATAGGAGATGCTTTTAATTTGCATTGAAGAAAATTGGTGGACAGTGCAAAAAAGAGAATAAAAGAAGGAAAAGGATATCAATGTAATACATTTTACAAATGGATGTATTTTCTAAGTTTTTAAAAAGAGAACATATTAAAAAAAGAAAATTTAACTTTCATTCAATGAATTTAATTTGCAGTCATCACCATTCTATATCAGCAATTAGTTTGTTTCATATGGATATAGAAATATATCTTTTTTCCTTTTGATATTAATTTCTACTTTGCAAATCACTGAAGTATTAACACAAAAAAGAAAGTATTTTTATAGTAAGAATGTTGTTCATACAAAAAAAATTTAAAGGAATAAATTATTTGATATGAATTATTTTAAAAATTTCTAAGAAGAGCAGTTACATAGTTTGCTTTTGGAGAAAGTGCTTTTTTTTTATGAATATTCAATATCATCCGGATTCATAATTTCACCATTATGGGCACCTTCATCTTACTAATAATTAAATGGCCTTTAAGAGTTCTGTATACAAAAAAAAATCATCAAATGGTGGCCAATGCTAAATGGCTAAAAGAAAAAATAAAAATAGTCTAATAGTAATTCACTCAAAAATAATTTTAAAAATTAGAATTATCACTTTATTCAAGAAATAATGAGAAAGAATTTATTAAATTAAAAGAATTTATTAAAACAAGTTAGTGTTATTTAAATCATGCAGTTTGAGTTTTGTGATTGAAAGTAGTATTTTTTTAAAAACCTATTTTGTCATGAAATTAAACCAATAAAATCTACTGTGATCAACTTAGCAGGCACTTATAGAGTTGCTACACTAACCTCTAAGAATTTCAATGAAAATAAGAAATATGATGGTACAGAACATCTTCTGGTGGGTTAAAGAATGACTTCTCAGCTACTGCAAATGTACCCTTTCAGTAATAAAAAACCTAAGGTTGAACAGGAAAGGCATATATATATAATTTACAGTATAAATTGTATATATTAAAAGAGAGAGAAGCAATGAGACAATTTTCTAATGCCAATATTTGACTAAATTCTCTATTTCACTTTAAAATTGGCTCCTTGAGTTCAAAATGTTATATTAAACTTAAATGGATTTAATAATCTCTTAGAGATATTATAGATTTTAAATGTGCATAGAAATACTTCATATCAAAATTTTCCTTTCCAGTATAATATACTGAAATATTATGAAATCAACAATAAATATTAGTTTCATCAATACCTATCATGTGGATAGTGTTTTAAAGAAATATTGCTTTTTCATTTCATTTTAGCAACATAAAAGCCCTTAAAATTCCCATAGGAAGTTTAAATAAAATGATGCTAAATCCAACTCACAGACAATCCTTCTTTCTCCCCAAAATTTCTATTTTTAGAAGTTATATACTATGTTTTAAACATCAAAAAGGCATTTTTAAATGTATTTAAAAGATTCTAAATTCTTCCTTCAAACATATTCTAAACTTATACTTCTAAGTAAATGTAAAAAAGTAACTTTTTTTCATTCTTACATCCAAGAATCCCAGTATTTTGTTAAGTATATTACCATGGTATTCAGTTAAGCCAATAGCAGAGGCTAGTTAATATGGAAACTAATGAGACTTAAAAGACCAACTTATATTTTGATATCATTTTCAAATATTTTGGGGCTATATTTTCAGTCAGCATGTAAGGAATTAGCCATAGAAATCCCTATGAATGATTACTCTATGCTAACATATATGATTACATGCTAAATGTATCATATATATGATTATATACTAATTATAAGACTTACCCCATATATATATATTTTAAATATATGTATACAGATGCCTATGTTCTTTCTTTTGAGCCTGAAGAAACCAAGATTTCTATTTTCAAATAATTATGTTATTAACATGTATTTATCTCCCTACATTCAAATAATCTTTTAGGTAGCTAAAAGACTAAGTTGTGTTCATTAACGAGATTATCCAAAATAAATGCCTACATAGCAATATCTTTGATGGGATTTAAATGAACAATACATTTAACAGAGCATATCAAATGTGAGGATTCCATTCTTGAGATCATATATATGAACTAAAAAGTTTGAAGTGTGAATGTAGTATTCAATAACACCAGACTAAAAACTGAACCAATTTGTTTAAACTTAAACTAATGCCTATAAGAATAAAAATCTTGAAGAATACTTCTATATAGTTATATGTGTACATATACATTTACATAAATATATAAACATAAATATGTATTTAAAAATGGTGGCACCTCTTTTAGGGGCTGCTTATCCAGCCATTTTGTTGTCCATCATTACCCAACTCCAACCTGTGGCTATATCATACACAGTGTCCTTATTGGTAAACCAACTCAGCAAAAGGATTAAATCATGATGAGGGTAACTACAGGCTAAAATCTGTCAGCGAGCTGGGAAGAAGTCATGCCCTGGCAGAATGGGCAGATGAGAACCATTTGTTCTACCAGCCATGAAGAAGGCTAAAAGAGGCACTGTGAAGAGCTTGGGGTTGGCCAGATCCCAAGGAAGCCAAGGTCATCCTCTGCATCTCAGGCCATCATCAGTCATCCTGACTTTTTTTATTATGTACTTACTAAGCATCATACATTACATTAAGGGTTGGGGATACAGATGCAAGCCAAAAGTCACTGCCTCCTAAGGAGCTTACAGAAAATAAAAGGGAGCTAAAGGGGAAGAGGTATCTGAGGAGTGGTATGGTATGGGGTCTTTCCTTAAAATGGAGGATCTGGTTAGAACTCAATGGTAAAAGAAGAATACCACAGGAGCAGAAAGAAAAGATAGCTGAAACATAGTGGTAAAGTCCAGACAGCGAAATGTGGCTGGTTTGAGTCCTTCTTCATAAAAGAGGCTCTCAGAGAAATTCAACAATGGAGAAAGGGGCCATCAGTGCAGAGACACATACATGTTAAGTACAAAACTAAAACACACACACATACACATATGGTTCTCCCTTTTAGGTTCTTAGAAAATTGAACTTGCCTCTGTTCAGTATCAAAATGATAGGTGACTACAGATTGCTGGACTCTGTCATGATATCATTGACCAGAAATTCTTTCAGATGGTTTCTGAGGTTTTCAATCACTGATAAAAGAATTATTCCTAGATTTTTAAACATAGATTCTGAGGATTGCTCCTTAGGCACATTCCATTCAATCAAGGTGAAGATGCCTTTCCTTTTTCTTGCTGAGTTTATCATTTAAAACATCCTTCTATCTTTTTAATACCAATATTAGATATATAGATTTAATATCAAGGTTAGCTATATAGATTTAATACCAAAATTAGATACAAAGATTTAATATCAACATTATATATATATATATGTTTTTGATATCAATATTAGATATATAGATTATTAGATATATAGAATAGGTATATAAGAAATTCAATATGTAAGGGGATTATTAGATATGTAAGGAATAATGAGGACATCACTGTCATTGTAGGTAGTTGGTGATGTGGTGGACTAAGTGCCAAGTCTGGAATAAGAAGAATTAACATTTAAATATAATACAATTTAAATAAATAAATAAATAAAAAGAGTGTGACCCTTACTTTGTAAATTGTATATAAAATTTAAGTTACTTAACCTCTCTTTATTTCAGTTTTTTTGACTATAAAATGAGAAAAATAATAATGAAGAGCACCTCCCTTAAAGCACTATTGTAAAGATCAAAAGACATTTTTTAAAAATGTTTAGCATAATGCCTGGCACATAGCAGGTGTTAAATAAACACTTACTCCTTTCCTTTCTCTTTCCTTTCTCAGAATCCAGAATGACCTTTTTTCCCTGGACTGACCTCCGTTTCCCAATGTTATTTCTGGATATTTTAGCTTCTGCTAGAGCAAGGCTACATGGTCTTCACTGGTATATCAAATACATTTAGAGAGCATGCCAGAAAACAGTATCAATAATCTTTTAATTCACCATAGCAGATTTTAATTTTAAAAACTTACACAAAAGGAATATTAGCCATGGAATAGATGCAGAACTTCATTGTTAGAGAGAACATCTTCACAAGAGTTCCCTATAGTAATGAAATGAAATTATGTATAGCAATTTTTGGTATAAAAGTAAGTTTCGTTTCATCTGTGTTTCTCTAGAATTTCATTTTGGAGGTATTAGTTACTTACAGATCAGATGTTATGGATGCCATGGATATTTTAAGACCAAAAGGATTCAATGGCTAAATTAGTTAGAGAAAATATGGATTAAGGAGATGCTGAATTTTCCTATTACCATCTAATTATCAAATGACATTCTGAACTGAAAAGTTTATAGATTGACCTAAATTTCCCATCATTCACAAATCTCATCTTATATTTTATGAATCATTGGAATGAAGAAGGAAGAGTTACCAACAGAATCTCGTTGGACATACTGCTTTTAAACATAAAGAAAGCTTTGCAAACATTTGTGTCTTGAAGATGCTGACTTACTAGTTGGTAATAAATAACAATGTGATCAAATTAAAGAAATGAATTGCATGCTAGAGCATTATATTTATAAACAATTGAGAAGTCATGGAATCAGCAAGATAGCAAGTATTAATTTTCTCAAAACATCTTCAACCTTTGGCTACATAAAAGAATTATGAATCATAATCACCATCTCTATGCTGATGACTCTCAAATCTAGCCATCCTCCTTTAACTTCTCTGCTGATCCCCAGTCTTGCATTTCAAATTCAACATACTCAGAACTGAACTCATTGTCTTTCCCCAAAACCCTTTCCTTGCTCTCATATAAATTTCCTTGTTATAATCCCATTAAGGGCAATATCTTTGTCTTCCAGTCCCCCAGGTTCAAAACCTAGGTACTGTCATCAACTCCTTACTTTTTCTCATCTTCCACATTCAAGCTATTGTCAAGACCTGTTGATTTCACCGTCATAATATTTCTTGAATATACCCCCTTCTCTCCTCTAGCAATCACTGGTCCAATCCCCCATTATTTCACACTTGGATTGCTAGTGTGATGGTGAGTCTGCCTGCCTCAAATATTTCCCCATTCCAATCCATTCTCCTTTTAGTTAGAGTGATCTGCCTTAAGTGCAGAGCTAATCATGTTGCCCCTCTACTCAATAAAGTCCAATGATTCCATATTCTCTCCTGTCGGGTCCACACACTTTCTTTGGCTGCCTTGTTTGCCTGGAATGCTTTCCCTCCTCATCTGTCTTCTATCTCCCTTAGCTTCTTTCAAGTACCAATTAAAACCTCATCTTCTAAGGGAAGACTTTCCCATTTTATATCTGTAGAGGCTTACTTGAATAAAATAGAGAAAGAGAAGATCAATGAATTGGGCTTGCAACTTAAAAAGCTTGAAAAAGACCAAATTAAAACCCCTTAATCAAATACTAAACTTGAAATTCTAAAATTAAAAAGAGAAATTAATAATATTGAAAATAAAAAACTACTGAATTAATAAATAAAACTAAGAGTTGGTTTTATGATAAAACAAATAAAATAGACAAATCTTTGGTAAATCTGATTAGAAAAAGGAAAGAGGAAAATCAAATTGTTAGTTTTAAAAATGAAAAGGGAGAACTTTCCACCAATGAAGAGGAAATTAGAGGATTAATAAAGAGTTACTTTGCCCAACTTTATGCCAATAAATTTGATAACCTAAGTGAAATGGATGACTACCTACAAAAATATAGGCTTCCCAGATTAACAGAGGAGGAAGTAAATTGCTTCAATAATCCCATTTAAGAAAAAGAAATAGAACAAGCTATTAATCATTTCCCTAAGAAAAAATTCCCAGGCCCAGATGGATTTACATGTGAATTCTACCAAATATTTAAAGAACAATTAGCCCTAATGCTATATAAACAATTTGAAAAAATAGGGAATGAAGGAGTCCTACCAAATTCCTTTTATGATGCAGACATGGTACTGATACCCAAACCAGGTAGATTGAAAACAGAGAAATAAAATTATAGACCAATCTTCCTAATGAATATTGATGCTAAAATCTTAAATAAAAAAAAAATCTTAAACAAAAATTAGCAAAAAGACTACAGAAAATCATCTCCAGGATAATACATCATGATCAAATAGGATTTATACCAGGAATGCAGGGCTGGTTCAATATTAGGAAAATTATTAGTATAATTTACCATATTAATAACCAAATTAACAAAAACTATATGATCATCTCAATAGATGCAGAAAAAGCATTTGGTAAAATCCAACATCCATTCCTATTAAAAACACTTGAGAGCATAGTAATAAATGGTCGTTTCCTTAAAATAAACAATAGTATCTTTTTAAAACCATCCTAAGCGTCATATGTAATGGGGATAAACTGGAACCATTCCCAATAAGATCAGGAATAAAACAAGGTTGCCCACTATCACCATTATTATTCAATATTGTATTAGAAATGCTAGCTTTGACAGTAAGAGTTGAGAAAGAGATTAAAGGAATTAGAGTAGGTAATGAGGAAACCAAACTATCACTCTTTGCTGATTATATGATGGTATACTTAGAGAACTCCAGAGATTCTACTAAAAAGCTATTAGAAATAGTCCACACCTTTAGCAAAGTTGCAGGACACAAAATAAACCACATAAGTCATCAGCATTCTTATATATCACTAACAAAATCCAACAGTTAGAGTTATAAAGAGAAATTCCATTTAAAGTAACTACCGATAGTATAAAAAATTTAGAAATCTATCTGCCAAGGGAAAATCAGAAACTATATGAGCAAAACTACAAAACACTTTCCATACAAATAAAGTCAGAACTAACTAATTGGAAAAATATGAAATGCTCTTGGACAGGGTGAGCAAATATAATAAAGATGATATTGCTACCTAAACTAATCTATTTACTTAGCGCTATATGAATCAGACTCCCAAAAAAACTATTTTAATGACCTAGAAAAAATAACAACAAAGTTCATATGGAAAAACAAAAAGTCAAGGATTTCAAGGGAATTAATGAAAAAAAAAGTCAAATAAAGGTGGCCTAACTGTACCAGATCTTAAATTATATTATAAAGCAACGGTTACAAAAACCATTTGGTATTGGCTAAGAAATAGACTAGTTGATCAGTGGAATAGGTTAGGTTCAAAGGACAAAACAGCCAATAACTTTAATAATCTAGTATTTGACAAACCTGAAGACTGCAGCTTTTGAGATAAGAACTCACTGTTTGACAAAAATTGCTGGGAAAATTGGAAACTAGTATGGCAGAAACTAGGCATTGACCTACACTTAATACTGTACACCAAGATAAGGTCAAAATGGGTTCATGACCTAGGCATAAAGAATGAGATTATAAATAAATGATAAGAATATAGGATAGTTTACCTCTCAGACCTGTGGAAGAGGAAGGAATTTATGACCAAAGAAGAACTAGAGATCATTACTGATCACAAAATAGAAAATTTTGATTATATCAAATTGAAAAGTTTTTATACAAACAAAATTAATACAGACAAGATTAGAAGGGAAGCAATAAACTGGGAAAACATTTTTACAGGCAAAGGTTCTGATAAGGCCTCATTTCCAAAATACATAGAGAACTGACTCTAATTTATAAGAAATCAAGCCATTCTCCAACTGATAAATGGTCAAAGGATATGCACAGATGTTGGAATCCTTACAAACTGCTAACTAATTAGAGTTGATCTAATCTTACAAGAAGATTTTGGCCAGAACCTGAAACAAGGTACTAAGTAGAACTAATTAATACAAGGCTTGTGTTCACACCTTTACTCATTGGAGTTCACAAGTATGCCAGCTTCACAAAGTAAACTTTCTAACTTCAAGGGAGTTCACACTTCCCTTAAAGCTCTTTGGGCCAGAGAGCACTATGGGAGAAAACACATAATCCCTCTCTCTCGTATCCCACAATTCCTCCTTCTTGGATAAAAGAAACAGACAGAGGCTCTTGGTCAGATTTCAGCGAAGTTACGCCAGAAGCCCTTTCTCCGAGGCAAGGCAAGAGAGAATACATTTTTTCCACTTGGCTGGCTGGTGGCAGACGAAGAGCTTTCAGAGGATAAAGCTACGAGTGAGAGTTCAGTGGACAACCAGATTCATCTTCATCTCACACCACTGTAGTTGGTGGCTGGGCTCCCCAGAAGGAGACAAGAGAGACATTCATCTCTGTGTTGGTTGGAGGCTGAAGAAAGCAGAGGCAGAGGCTGAAGGACAGAACCTTTGGATTTGGAGATATTCGGAGGGCTCTAAGCCTCTAAGCCCTGTGTTTTGAGAAGAACAAGAACTCCAACATTTGAACTCTAACACACAGACAATTCTCAAAGAAATTGAAACTATTTCTAGACATATGAAAAGATGCTCCAAGACATTATTAATCAGAGAAATGCAAATTAAGACCACTCTGAGATACCACTACATACCTTCAGATTGGCTAGAATGACAGGGAAAGATAATGCGGAATGTTGGAGGGGATGTGGGAAAACTGGGACACTGATATATTATTGGTGGAATTGTGAATACATCCAGCTATTCTGGAGAGCAATTTGAATTATGCTCAAAAAGTCATCAAACTGTGCCTACCCTTTGATCCAGCAGTGTTATTCCTGGGCTTATATCCCAAAGAGATTTTAAAGAAGGGAAGGGACCTGTATGTGCAAGAATGTTTGTAGCAGCCCTCTTTTTTTTTTCCAGAAACTGGAAACTAAGTGAATGCCCATCAATTGGAGAATGGCTGAATAAATTGTGGTATATGAATATCAAGGAATATTATTATTTGGTAAGAAATGACCAGCAGGATGATTTCAGAAAGGTCTGGAGAGACTTGCATGAACTGATGTTGAGTGAAATGAGCAGGACCAGAAGATCATAATATACTTCAACAACAATACTATATGATGACCAATTCTGATGGATGTGGCCCTCTTCAACAATGAGATGAACTAAATCAGTTCCAATAGAGCAGTGATGAACTGAACCAGTTACACCCAGGGAAAGAACTCTGGGAGATGGCTATGAAACACTACCTAGAATTCCCAATCCCTCTATCTTTGTCCACCTGCATTTTTGGTTTCCTTCACAGGCTAATTGTACACTATTTCAAAGTCTGATTCTTTTTGTACAACAAAATAACTGTTTGGACATGTATACATATATTGTATTTAACTTGTACTTTAACATATTTAACACATATTGGTCAACCTGCCATCTGGGGGAAGAGGTGGGGAGAAAGAGGGGAAAAGTTGGAACAAAAGGTTTTGCAATTGTCAATACTGAAAAATTACCTATGCATATATCTTGTAAATAAAAAGCTATAATAAAAAAGGAAGACTTTCTCATCCCTATTAATTTAGTGCCTTCCCTTTTTAAGTCATTTTCTATTCACCCTGAATATAGTTTCATTGTACATTTTGTACATTACATTCTGAGCTTTTTAAGAGCAGGAATTTCCCTCTACCTAGAAAAGTGCCTGCATATAATAAGCATTTAATAGATGTTTATTGAGTGATGCATTTACTTAGAGAGTAATTATAGCTAAATTATAAGAGAAAGAAGACAGAACTCCAACCAAAGTAAAAACTAATTGAATTAATACTGGAGAACTTTTAATATTTAAAATGCCCGTTCAACAACATGCACTCTCACCCCATTCCCCACCTACCCACACAAACTATCACCAGTAACCATATATACATGTCTGTGAGCACAAGGAATCAGGCCCATTCCTAAGAGAGGACATGGTTCTTCAGTGACTCTGCCTGAAGAATACACTTACTCCTTTATCTGGAAAGAAATGGCAAACTCTGGTTCTTTCCATGGAGACCAAGGAACAAAAATGCTCATGAGGAAATGTCCAATGGGCTAGAAACATGCAGCCTAGAGGCTAATATTTTGACTATATAGTGGAGATGCCTCAAGGATGAAATGACTAGATGAAGGAAAGGAAGACAACAGAGGAAGGAAATGGAAGGAGTAGAAATATGGATGACTATAATTGACCTGAGTGAAGAAAAGTAAACATAAATCCAGTGGGGGACCAATTCTGGTTCCCTGAAGATTACTTATACCAGCAAAGCATATATTCTCTAACTTTAGGAAGCTGAGTCAGCCTTGTAACCAGTTTCAGAGTTCTATTCACAGGCTTTAAAGAGGGATTCACTATAAAATACCAAAGATGTTAGAGAAAAAAACTCAAGAAAATTGCAATGCACAAGCAGATAAATCAGCAGGAGGGATCTTAAAAAAACAACAACAACAACAACAACAACAACAAAAAACCCCAAGGATTTAGTAAGATGTCAAAGAAAATATAAAGCTTGGCAAGTAACATACTCCTAAGGGAGGTAAACCAATGGTGTCTAATGAAAGCCATGGTCCTGTAGGCTTCCTAAACAAAAGGAAAGCTCCTAAATGTCTTAAACAGAAAGACAAATAATTATAAACTAAATCAGGAATGAATAAATCAGAAATTAGGGCTGTCAACACATAATTTAAAAATTAAAATTAGAAATAGAGGATAAATTAAATTTATGGTGAAATCAAGTCAGCAAGCATTTATTAAACACATATGTCAATTTCTATGTGAAGTGCTGATGATACAACAAAAGGCAAAAAAAAAAAGCCCCTATCTAATGGAGAGATGGATATTGAGCAAATATATATAAACAAAATATAAACAGGATAAATTGAAAATAATCAAAATATGAAGGGTACTACCATTAAGTGAGATTGGGAAAAAGCAAAAAACATCTTGCAAAAACCAAGATTTTCATCGAGTTCTGAAAGAAGCCAGGAAGTAAAAATGTCATCTGGAAGAGCCAGAGAAAATGCATGGAGTTGAAAGATAGAGTGTTTTGTACAAGTAACAGGGAGGAAACTAGTATCATGTACTACCATGTATAGGATCATGTAGTATGTGAAAATTAGTTAGGTATAAGAAAACTATAAAAATAAGAAATTAGGTTATGGAGGGCTTTATAAACCAAACAGAATTATTTCATATTTGATTCTAGGTGTAATAGAAGTCTGTCATTTTTTACTCGGTTGCTTTGCTAGACTTCATCATCTCCAGGAACTCATTCTACAAGGTAAAATCAACTCTGGAACTCATTTCTTCTGACCATTCCATGCCTCTAGTGCTCTTCCTTCCTCTGGTTGGAGAGGGTCTGGGGAGGACATCTGGAAACTTCTCCTCTACTATTTAAAGAGAACAACCAAGGAATTCTTATCTTTTCCTAGCTGGGCTGTTTTCCTAGACTTAATCATCTCCAAAAATTTCATCATCTCCTTCTGCAAAAAGAAAATAATTCTGAAAGTCTCACCTTAGATCATCTCCCACTCTTATCTGCAAGACTTTCTAATTGCCCCACATAATGGGGCTGGGATAATGCCCCACACTGGATTATAGCTCTCCCTAGTTCTCCACTATACTTTTTAGAGTTTTTTTTAATGTACTGTCTCCCCCATTATATTCTGAGTTCCTTGAGGGCAAAGATTGTCTTGGCCTTTTCTTGGTATTTCCAGCTTAGTAGAGTGCCTAGTGCTTAATAAATATTTATTAATTCTGATTCTGATTAGCCAATGGGGAGAAATTGAGTTTAATTGTTTGAGGAAGGAGTATGACATGATTAGCCCTGCATTTTAGAAGATGAATTTGACAGGTGATTAAAAGATGGATTGTAATGAGGAGAAATTTGATGTAGGAAGATCAGCCAGCAGGCCTTGCTGTCCAAATGTGAGGTGTTGATGGGATGCATTGAGGAGTGGCAAAAGGGAGGTTGTAGACAATAGGAAAGATAGTGCCGGAAATATACTCTTGACACTGAAAATTAGATGTTGAGGAAATTTTATTAAAGAATCTTAAGGAATCATCTGAACGTTTTTGAACAGAAGTGAGCTCCACTCCTCTTTAGAAAGAGGGAATCCTGAACACAGAAGCAGGAGAAGCTTTATATTTGTTAGTTTGGTGCAATCCATCCCCTCAGAGACCAGGTTGGTCCATTCTCTTTTGTGTTACAATCTTTCCGGATATGCCCATTATGTTTCCCCTAAATATGTTTAAACATGTTTTCCTTCTCTCATCATATATCACATGTTCAAAAATAGTAGAAAACTTCTCCTATGCAGTGTGTTGATATTCAATTAGCCTACTAAGCAGTGATCAAGTCAGATCACTGACCCTATTTAGTTTGGGCTGAATGAGTTACTGTCTTAAGTTTGTGGTTTTCTGAAAACCACAAAACTGAATCCATCTGTGCCTTCCTAGCTCCTCAATTTCTTGGTTGCTCAAGGCTTCTATTGATCACTTAATTGTTCTGTGGAATCTTAACTTTCTTTAACTTCTCACATTCTAAAAACCTTTTGGTCACTGGTACCCACTATCCTACACTATCTTGAAGCTTTGAACACTCTGTAGAAACCCAACTTTTCAGTATTTCCCACAATAGCAAAGGAGAGGGAAAACTGTAACCAGGAGACTAGAACGGAGGAATTTCATTACTGTGTTTCAAGCTCCTACTGAAGAGCATTTCCACAGGGGTTAGAAGTAAGAGTTCAAACCTGATAAGTTCATATTCCATACGGAATTCAAATAGTAGTGAGAAGACAAATTAGGAAATAGTCCATGAACCAAAAAATAAAATTCAGGATAGACTGACAACTATTGAGAAGGGAAGAAAAGTAATGAAGAAAACAAAGCAAAACAAAAAACAAAAAACAAAAAACAAAAAACAAACCTTAGGAAAGGGGCCAGTAAGAAAATTATTCAAAAACAAGAGCTTGAAGAAAAGGAAAAAAAAAAGATTTGAACTAATCGTTTTACTCAACGAAAAATAGAAAGACACAAAATATAGTCTAAAACATCAATCAATTCAGAAAATGCAAGCAAAAGATACACATATAAACAGACTTAATAATGATAACCTAAATGAGTGAAGGAACAAATCAAAGAAAGTTTTAACATTAACATTAACATTTAACATTAAAATATTTAATTTTTTAAAAATACAAAAATTTCTGAGATATAGTTAAAGTAATCTTCAAAGAAAAAATTAAATTACTGAGAACAAACACAGACAAAAAAGGAAAAGGTCATGAGGATATAGCAATTTACAAATTGGAAAATTAGAAAATAAAACAAAAATTTCAAATATGCATAAGATTTGTCATCTTGAAAATTTGTGGAGAAATAAATAATTTAGAAATCAACACTATGGAATTGAAAACAGAACTAAAAGCTATTTATTCAAAAAGAATAACAGAATCAAGCAGTCTTTAGTTAATCTAATTTAAAAGAGGTTAGGAAACTACATAAACAAAATGATATATGAAAAAGGTAAAATAAAGAAGAAAAAAAGAATTGTCAGTCCTACTACACACAGTCATTCAATGTGCCAGCACAACAGAGAACTTAAAAGAAATGGCAGAACATTGACAAGTGAAATCTTCAGAAGGATCTATGATTTCATCCATTTGGTCATTCACTCAAATAATGCAGGTCACAACCTACTCATCCCATGTGATTGTCATCCACATACTCCCAACAGGGCACTCAGAATGCTATAAGCTTTTCTTCCTCACTTTCTCCCAACACATGAAGATATCAATGTGGTACTCGAGTGGCCATCTGTCATCCCTTTCTTTCACCACATGACCAGATTATGTTCTCTTTTTGTTATATTCCTGTTCTTCTTTGGAGTTCCATATTGATTATATGTGGCACCCTGCATACAAACAATATGTGCCTTTCCATTGCCTTCTATTATGCTCATCATTAGTATTCCTTATCATATAGCAATGACAGTAAAATATTTATCTTGATAAGATGGGTCTTTGATTTTATAGGAAGTTTGGGGTCAATAAAAGTACTTTGTACTCTGAAATCAACACACACACACACACACACACACACACACACACACACGTATATTCTATTATGGGACAAGTTCCACAGACTATCCAGATACAACTTGAAATGAAATCTGGGCAAGAATTATTCTTCATCTATGTGGTTTTCAGATGGTTCAACATTAAAAGCAAAAACAATCAAAATCATTTCTGTTAAAAAATCTATAAAGCATAAGTATAGAAAAACATGTAACAAAAAAAGTATGCCTATAAGAATTTGGCATATGAACTGACATTATGTACTTTGCACTATTAAAAAAGAAGCTCTGAATTCAGAGTATACATAGGATCCCAGAAGTCTTAGTAAAGTTTAAAGTGATTAAAGGTTGGTACCTTAACAGTACAATAGTCTCAAAAGTTTTAGTATAGTTTGAAGATATTGAAGACTTAATGTTAACTTGTCCATATATGGATATGCTAATTTATCTGCAATCAAAACTATTTTTAGATAAAGTTTAAGATTTTGAATTGCAATGCTTTGGAGATAAAATGGAGATAAAATTTTGCAAACATTGAAAGTATCAGAATACATAGGCAAAAATATGCTAAAATGATCTTTGTCAAATTTTTATATAAATGTTGGAGCAATAAAATAAAATAATATTGAAAACTTATGAATGTGTTGAGTATTGTTTGCCTTTGTCATTCTTAACAAGGAAAAAAAAAACCTTTTGACAGGAAAAAAGAAATTTATCCCAACTATCCAGTGTTCAACAGTACCCCAAAACAAAGTTTACATTTTCAGAAATCTTTTGTTGTTTTTCTCTTCTTTTATTTTAATATTCAAGTATCCCATGGCTAATTATGTTTCATTACTAAAACTGTAACTGTTTAGTTTAATCATTTTAATTTTCTAAGCTTTGACAGGAATGAATTTTGATAAAATAGACAGACACAAAAGGATAATATCTTACCTCTGCCAAAAGGAAAAAGTTACATTTCCAGTTTTTACTAAACAACTCTCTCAACTTTAAGAAATATAGTATTACAGATAATTGCTTTAATCTAAAGAAATTTTAGGATATATTTGAAATGCTGAAAAAGCAGCCTACTTTTTCTATTCATGAAGAAAATATTGTGGAAAATGTTTGATAGACTTAAAGACTATGACTTGAATTTTTTTCCAATATCATTTAATTTATTTAAACATGCAGAATACTCAATTTAGAAGTACTGTGAAACCTCAACATAATCAAAATTGCCAAACTTTCTATATTTGAATTACCAACAAAAACGCATATGATTTATTTTTCTTATTGCAATATTTCAAGAAAATTCCCATTAATTCCTAGAAATACTTTCCTAAAACATTAAATTTAAAATCACATTTTGACATACAAAATGTGCATTAGTTGTACAGTATTTACACAATTGCACCACCTAGTGTCCATATGAAATATTGTTATTCATTATTTTTTAATTACCATCCAAGAAAAATAGGAAATGAACATTTTAATAATGATCTAGTTGATAATGCATGATTTATACATTTTTCAAATATTGTGAATTGGTCCTATCTGTGGTTTCCAATTTTGAAAAAAATTATATTAATAATTTAAATAATTTATAATGAGTTAAAACTATATCTTACAACATCTTGTTTTGGTGCACAATCATGGCGTGGAGACAACCTCAGAGTCTTAAAGTCCATATAATTTGAAGATAATCTCTTAAAGATTCTACTATGCTGGAATGACTTTGTATGGTCCCAGAAACAGACTGGGTATATTTTCCGAAATTAAGTTTATCCTGGCAACAGCTAAATTTTTTTGGTCATGGCAATCCATGTAACAGTGAAAAATATAAAATGGTGCTTAGTTTTGTTATGTCACTTTTAATTTCTCTGGTAACAATGACAGAGTGGCAAAAAAGCAGGAAGAGGACACTATGAACTATTCAGCGTTGGGATAAAAGTTTTGCAACTTAGCTTTTGGTACTTTAAATATGAGAACCTTGTTTAATTTCTAATGATTCTACATATAATTGGAAAACTGAGTCATATCAATCTTGGCAATTTCATTATAAAAGTAACCATGAAATAAAGAAGTTACAAGTAGATGCAAGCAGATTCACAGGTTCTTCTTGTAGAAGCAAATAATAACGCTGGTAATTATTGTACTACCAAAGGCAACATGAAAGAGTAACTAATTCATGGCCTATTTGATCATGTTACATTACAATGCTCATTATTAGGTATTTGCAAAAAAGACTACAATGAAATAAATACAGGTGATAAACTAATAGCAGCTACAGAGAATGAAAAAATGAAAACTTCCATGAAGAACTCATTAAGAACTTTATATATATATATATATATATATTATATATATATATATATATATATTATATATATATATATATATGTATATATATATATGTTTATATGGCTTGGCTTTCAGATAAAGAGGAGCAAATGTGAGATGCTCAAGAATATGGTTCAGAAGGAAGGAATTAGAAATGCCAAAGAGTTGTAGACTATATAGAAGCCTCACATTTGTAATTCATTAATATTTTGTATGGAAAGGAGATAGATGTGGCAAGCAAAAGGACAATTTAGGATACTTCATCATATAGACACACACTCATTATTAATATGAATAATGCTATAATCAGCCAGTTGTATAGAGTCAAGAACATTGGCATCTTAGAGAAAAGATCAAAATTAAAACAAAACTAGAAGATTTTTTAAAAATTCTTCAACTCTAACAACCTGATCTATTTAAACAAGGTAGTAATTCTGGAAAATGGAAAATGGTTGGAGGAAAGGACATTGATACCCACTGTAACAAATGGATACAGTTTAACTGATATAAACTAGTTGCCAGAAAAAATGAAATGAAAAACTTTAAAAGTGTTTTAGTCAACAAACACTTGATCTTCTTGCCAAGCGAAAAAATACATAGCACCCTAGGACAATGCTAGTTTAGAATATAAGCCTGTCTATAAAATTTTATCAGGAACTTCCAGTTAAGGTGGAGGTATGAAAGGTGAGGGAGGAAACACTATCTCTAAAAAAGCATACTAGGTCAAATACTGATCAAGAAATCTAAAGTAAGGGGCAGCTAGGTGGCTAGAACACTAGCCTTGAAGTCAGAAGGACCTGAGTTCAAATATTGTCTCAGACACTTAACACTTCCTAGCTGTGTGACCCTGGGCAAGTCACTTAACCCCAGTTGCCTCAGGAAAAAAAAATTAAAGAAAAACAACAATAAGCTTTTTGATCCAGCTCACAAAATGACAGCCAGAAACCTCAAGAACACTGGAAGAACACTGCCATATAAACATGTGCTAGTAAATGTTAACCAGAACCCTCCCAATTTTATACACATAAATGTATTTTGTTGTTTGTCCTTCATTCTGGAAGAGAACCGTGACATCAGGGAGATGATGTCATGACATGCAAGTGAATTGGATTGAATTGAAGGAGGATTGTGTAAAGTCACCTGCATCACTTTCCACTTCATAGCTGTCTAGGTATAGTGGCAAGCTATATATCAGGAAAGCTGGAGATGGCCCTGCATCTAAAAGGAGATCTTTGCCTAAAGTTTTCAAGAGGTCTCAGTGTGACTGAGGCTGCACCCATTCAATGATTAAGGCTAGGTAGCTGTGGAGGCAAAAAATCTCCTCTTTCACTTAGTCCCAAAAAATCTAAATAAATAAATAAATCTGGGAATTCAGATTGGCTGGATGACCTCCCCAAAGAATGGGACCATGGAATTAAATTGATCTCTATCAGTGACTTCTCCCTGTTTGCTTCAGGGATCAATTCTTTAGTTTCTCTCTGTCCAAAACATCATTCAGCACCTCATCACTTAACACGTTAGTGTGAATAAACTTTTTCATAGATTTAGAAAGGCAAAAGATAACATCTGGCCTAAAGCCAACTTTTTACAGGTCGAAAAATGGATCCCAGAGATTCAAATGATTTGACCAGGTCCATAAGATATAAATGGCAGAACTGGAAATCGAACTCAGTTTTTTGATTTTCCAATCCATTGGTTTTTCTGCTTCTCAGATAATTTTCTCATATCTCAGGAAATTGTGGTACAATTTAAACCACTGTTTTTGGAGTAAGAGGATTTTATTTCAAATCTTGGCTCTTCCACAATGAGATCTAGTCACATAATCTTTCTGAGTCTGTCAGTAGAGGGAAGAATCTGACTAAATGGCCTCTAAAGTTGCTCTCATCTCTACATATAAGATCTTATGACCTTAGAGAAAGGGTACATTAAAATAAAGAGGAAGTAAAGATTCTAAGACAAAATTTATTGATTTTACAATGTAGTCCTTGCATAGTCCTATTACAATCTAGACCCTATTGCCATGTATAATAACTGAGTTCATTATTGCCTCAGGATATATCTGCAACTGAAGGACATTTCTTTAAGTATAAGGTCAGAAATAAGGCACCATCTGCGAACGACACTTCTTTTATTTGTATTCATTCTGGATGCTCAGAATCTCACTTTTTTTTTCTTTTTTTGCTGAATCTAGAGAAAGAACAAACCACCTTTCAGATAGAATAGAGCCAGTCTGGTCAATGCTCATTCTTCCTCTAGTCACAAGTATTAAATTCTTTTGAAATTTGAAAAGCAGAAAAAAATAATTTTAAGCTTCTTGCCTCCTCTTATATATATGTATATACAACATACTTTTAAATTGGATTCATATTGTTGACATTTCCTCCATCATTTTCTTAAGTCTAGAAAATCAATAAAACAATAAATCAATCTTTGATTTGTAGTTTTTGAAAATTTCCATGTTGTGAAATGCTCATTTTGAAAACTTAACAATCAACTCTCACCAATTGGTAGAAGTGGGTTTCTGCACACAATCAAGCAAATGAGAGTACAGGAAAACAGGCCTGAAGCTTCATTCTTACTAATGATGTTATAGGAAAGATTATCTTACAGAACTTGGTCTAGAAAAATTCCAAAGAACCTGATAGATAGCCCACAGTGCTCCTACTAGAGTACTTCACAGATTTTAAAAGTCTATGGCCCACTAATATTTCTATAGTGCCTAAAACTTACAGTACTTGTTTGAACTGAGATTAACCAAAGGAATTGAAATTCTAGAACAGTAGCTTTGTAAATCAGAAAAAGGACCAAATAGCAGGATACAATTATGCCCTGAAGAGTGCAGGAAGAATGAAGTCTAGTCCTAGTACAAAATAGGGAATGAGGAATGAAGAATAAAGGGATAACTAAGGATAAGAGAATAAAGGAGTGGAGGGCAAGGGGATGGGACATAGAACACAATGAAGAAATGATACTGTTTAAAAGAAATCCAAAAGGTCAATGTATTAGAAGAGAATAACTACAAAAATACAAGTCTCCAAGGAAAAGAAAAAAGGAAGACTCTAAGAATGGAAGGAAGAAATGAAGAAAGGTATTTAAAATGAAACTATAAGTAAAACAAAAGTCCTGTAGGGAAAAAATAGGAAAAGAAAAAGCTTAGAACCAAAGTTATAAAATCTTATCCTACCTGAAAATTGATTGAAGCAAGCAGAACTCAATGTCTCCATGAGATAAGCAATGAAATAAGAGAAAAAGCTTTTAAAAAATCAAAGAAATGTAAAGTATCGGCTTTCAAGAGACAACAAGCTCACATAACATATTCAAAAACCCAACAAGCGTAGATAATCAAAAATAGCGAATATGTCCTTTCCTATGTTTACACACACACACACACACACACACACACACACACACACACACAAACACATATATATATTCAATTGATAGTCTTTGAAAAAGGGATTAAAAACTAATTAAAATTACTGTGCATACCCTTTGATATAGCCATCTCACTACTGGATCTGTATTCCAAAGAGATCATAAAAGAAGAAAAGGGACCCAAATGTGCAAAAAAAAGTTTGTAGTAACCTTTTTAGTAGTGGCAAGGAACTGGAAATTGAGCAAATGCCCATCAATAGGCTGAATAAGTTATGATATGTGAATACAATGGAATATTATAAGAAACAATTCAGCAGAATGATTTCAGAAAAAGCCTGCAAAGACTTACTTGAACTGATACTAAGTGAAGTGAGCAGACCAAGAGAACATTGTATACTGTAAAAACAAGATTATGTGATAATCCATTGTGATCATTCAACAATAAAGTGATTCAAGGATTTGTGATGGGAAATACCATCCACCTGCAGAGAGAGAAATATAAAAACTAAATGTGGCTCAAAGCGTAGTATTTTCATCATTTTTGTTTTGTTTGGGTTTTTTTTCTTTCTCATGTTTTTTCCCCTTTTGATCTGTTTTTATTTATTTTTTTTTTGGCTTAGCATGACAAATATGGAAATACATTTAGAAGAACTGTATATATTTAACCTATATATTGCTTGCTGTTTGGGGAAGAAAGGAGGGCAGAGGAGAGGGAGAAAAATATGGAACACAAAGTTTTGTGAAGGTAAATGTTGAAAAATATCTTTGCATGTGTTTGGAAAAATAAAATACCATAAAAACAAAGAAATGATAAACAGGCTAATTTTAGTAAAGTCTGGAAAGACTTCCAAGAACTGATGCTGAGTGAAATAAGCAGAATTAAGAGAACATTGTACATAGTAATGACAAGATTATGGGATGAATAACTATGATATTTTTAGCTCTTCTCCACAATGTGATGATTCAAAGCAATTCCAATAGACTTGGGATGGAAAATACCACCTGCATCCTAAGAAAGAACTATGAAGACTGAATATGGATTGAAGCATAGTATTTTCACTTTGGTTTTTTTTTTCCCCTTTTGGTCTGATTTTTTTTTTTTGGTATAACATGATATGTGGAAATATGTTTAAAAGAATTACAACTATTTAAGCTATATCAGATTACTATATCCTAGAGAGGGGGAAGATAAGGAAGGGAGGAAGAAAAATTTGGAACACAAAGTTTTATAAAAATTAATGTTGAAAACTAATTTTACATGTACTTGGAAAATAAAATACTATTGAAATTTTGAAAGAAAAAAAGGATAAAAGTTAATTATGAATTAAGTAACTTAATAATAATAAAAATGACAACAGCTTCATATATATATGTGTGTATATATATATATATATATATACACACACATATATATATATAAATTTTGGAAATCTCTCATTAGAATTATAAAACATCAGAAAAGATAAATGGGGGGTCACTGAGTTAAACTTATATCTGAACTAGTGATGAGGTTTTCAGTGTTAGGTGTGGTTAGCAGAGGAACTGATCCTGAGGCAGGCAGGGAGAAGGCTGTTAGAGAGATCAGTTTAGCTCCATAATCCCACCCTCTGGAGAGGTCATCTAGTCTACAATCCAAGTTATGTCAAATTCCTGAAACCACCCTCTGTAGAGGTATTGAGCAATCTCAGTTTGCCGTGCCCTATCAGAAATCCCAGTCATGTCCTTGAGGCTAAATTTTCCCTCTAAAATCTATTTATGGGCTATCCTATGGTGATTTTCCTCTTCCCCTTCCTCCATGCCATATGGTATCTCTCTTAATTCCACTATGCTTCTCAATCTCACGTCTCACAGCTAGCTCTTTTGGAGTGCTATGTCCCTTTCAGGACTAAGGACATACTCTAACTTCATGGGGTGTTTCCTTTCTCCTGGTAAATGGCAAGTTCCACTGGGGAACTTGACCTTTCCATCATTAATAATTATGCTCTTCCAACTCTATTTCATATTTACCATTTCCAGTGTTTATTGTATCCTTTCATTTTGTCTGTAACCTATTCTTTTTTTTTCAGAATATTTTTTATTATAGCTTTTTTATTTACAAGACATATGCATGGGTAATTTTTCAGCACTGACCCTTGCAAAATTTTCAGTTCCAACTTTTCCCGTCTTTCCACCCACCCCTTTCCCTAGATGGCAGGTAGACCAATACATGTTAAATGTGTTAAAGTATAGTGTGTAACCTATTCTTCTAAATAAATCTTTTTTTTTTTTTTTTGCCAAAGGGAATGGCTGTTGTGAATTCTTCACTTACCAAACCACATCATTTGATGCTAAATTCCACATTGTAAACCACATTACTAACATCCCAACCCTCTACAACATCATTAATATGTGGTCAAACAGTTTAAATAGCTCCAGCAATGGGAGACTTCAATACTTTCCAGAGTAGCACATTTTTAGAAATCTTTAGACAGCGATAGTTGTAAAAAGTTTGGGTTTTTTTTCCTTCTTTCTGGCTGAAATCTGCCTCCTGAAAATTATACTCAATAGTCCTTATTGTGCTCCCTAGGAACAAACGTAATCCCTCTTCTTCCTGACAGCCTTTATGATATATGAAAATAATTACTGTTTGTGCCCATGTCTTCTCTTCTGAACATTAAATACCTCCACTCCCTTCAACAGAGCCTTGTTATGTCTTCAGCCTCCTAATTATCTTAGCTTAATACCCTGAATGTCCTACAGTTTTTCAATCTCCTTCCTAAAATGGAACATTCAGAACTCAACATGGTTCTTCAGAAGTGGGCTGAACAGGACCTGGGTTCTAACCCTGGTCTAGCTACTATTTCCCTTGATATATGACGTTAGGCAAATCTTGCAGTCTCTCTAGATAGGGTGTTTTTTTTTTATCCAAATAACTTTAATCTTTATTTAGAATCTTTAATCCTTAAAATTTAAATTTCAAATCTTTAAAAAGTCCTTTTTAGCTCTGAAATTCCATGATTTCATCAAACTCCTTAAGAGCAGAGAATTTTGTTTTCTTGCCTAGAAACTGACATGATGGATTTAGAACTGGAAAGAATATCAAGATCATATAGGACAAGCTTTTCTCTTACAGATGTGAAATAGAGGCCTAGGGAGGTTAGGGGATTTACCCAGGTCACGAATCAATCAATCATTAAGCACAGATTCAATCAGATAGTGCAGCAGATTAGCAAGCCTGGAGTCAAAAAAAATTCATCTTTCTGAGTTCAAATCTACCTATCCCTAGACAAGTCACTTAGCCTTGTTATCTCAGTTTCTTTATTTATAAAATGAGCTGGAGAAGTGGCAAAAAAATTCCAGTATCTTTACCAAGAAAACCCTAAATGGGGTCATGAAGAGTTGGACATGATTAAGCAATAAAAGGGAATCTAGAATATGGAGGTGTGAGCACAGGGAACAGTTAATGCAAAAACAGAGATAGGAAATGGAATATTGTGTAAATAAATAGCAAATTGGTTACACTATATAAATGAAGCTCAGAGATGAAGCTCATTCCACCTCTGAATTGCATACACTGCAAGAATCATCCACTTATATAGCATGTCCCTCTGATTAGAGGGCTCCTCCCAAAAAAGCAAGAGGAAAGATACAAAGGTAGACCATGTTTCATTCCTCTCCCAGCTGCACTGTGGCCTTTCTCTATGATACTCTAACACTAGGTTCCTCCATCTTCCCCATCCCTATATTTTTTATCTTTCTTTTATGTATTGTACCCATTACAATGTAAACTCCTTGAAGGCAAGACATATCTCCTTATTTTTGTGTCTGGCAAATAGGAAGTATTGAATTCATGCTTACTGATCAATATAATTTTTCCCTGTCTCTTAGAAAAATGATAATACAACATTAGCCTTTGCAGTATACAAAGAGGTAGTTATAGTTGTATTTAGTCTCTATAGTCTATTGCTATTGATATTTTCACTGGCAATCTAGTTATATACTAGACATGGCTTACTCTGTTTGTATAAGACTGTGTTCTCTTAATTCAACAAATACTTGCTAAGTGGCTACTAAGCTAGGTTCCAGAGACACAAAGGCAAAAATGAACAAGTCTTTGTCCCTAAGGATTTTATACTCTTGCCTCGAATTGTGTAAACATAGGAATTAGTCAGTCAATGGGTCAACATTGTTTATCCTTTCTTCTTAAGGACATCCCTTCAGGGATATGATGCCATGATGTGGAAGTAAACTGCATTTGAGTGAGGGAGGGCTATGCAGAGTCACCAACTTCACTCTCTCCTATGGACTATTTGGAGTCAGTGGCCAGATATAGAGCAGGACAACCTGGATGGATCAGTGGGAGGCATTAACCCTTTTAATCTAAGGTCTTTAATAGGTCTCAGTTTGACTGAGGTATCCACCCATTCAGTGATTAAGGTAATCACTGGGTAAGAAATGAGGCAAAAAATGATCTTTTTCCAAGCCCAGCTAAAATATTAGTTTCTTAAAGAATCATTTATTAAATACCTACTTAAACACCAGTTATTGTGCTATATGCTGCAAATACAAAGAAAGGTAAAACAAAGTCCCTGCCTATGAGGAATGACAGAGACAATAATCAAAACAAACAAATTCCTGTATTTAAAATCCTTTATGATTTGGCTTTAATCTACCTTTCCAGACATATTTTATGTTATTCCTCCTTGTACATGTTATTGCAGCCATATTCTTCTTCCCATATATGATATTTATTTCCCATTTTGGGAGGTACAGTTTCCCTCCAATTTCTGGAATGTTGTCCTTCCTTACCTTCACTCTTGAGAATTCTTAGATTAACTGTGGACCATTTGAAGGTAAGGAAGTGGCCATCTAGTCCAAACCATTTGAAGTCTGACCTTGGGTTAGCTAACATCTCTCCATCCAAGTTTCTTCCT
Source organism: Antechinus flavipes (assembly GCF_016432865.1). Lineage (NCBI taxonomy): Eukaryota > Metazoa > Chordata > Mammalia > Dasyuromorphia > Dasyuridae > Antechinus > Antechinus flavipes. The sequence continues at coordinate 113,179,317 of NC_067399.1, forward strand.
CTGGAAAATGAGAAGGGAGTTTGGACTAGATGGCCACTCAGATTGCTTCCAGGTCTCAATCTATAATTCTATATCTTAATTGTGACCAAACATAAAATATGTTTGGAAAGATAGATTGAAGCCAAATCATAAAGGGTTTTAAAATACAGGAGTTTGTACTTAGACCTGTGAGAATAAGAGGTTTCATTTAGCGTTGAAGAAATCTAACAGGTGATGGCAGTAAAGAAAGAATACCTTCCTCTTCTTGGAGACAAATAGCTTGTACTAATAGATGAAGATAGTAGCTATACTATCTTGATTGGGGACCAGGCAAAGTCCAATTTTACTTGAAAGTTGGGTTGTGCAAGGTAGTAAATAAAACTCAAAAAATGGCTTAGAGCCAGATTATGAAGGACTTTAAAGGCCAAAAAGTGAAATTTACAGTTTATTATGAAGGCAACAGGAATCCAGGGAAGTTTTTTGAGCAAAAGAATGATGTGGTCACATCTGTGTTTTAGGTATCAATTTAGCAGTTGTGTGGAATATAGATTACAAAGGATAGAAACATGATGCCTGGAATGTACAAACATGAAGCATGTATATACATTATCACTTCTGATAGAATGTCAATTCCTCAAGGGTAACACTGTTTTATTGTTTTGCCTTTGAACCAAAGTATTTGGCACACAGTAGGTATTTAATAAGTGATTGCTGATGGATTGATGACTGACACTTCCTTTATTAAATTGACTTGGAATTTTTGCATAATGTCAAACACATAGTAAGTGTTTGTATTATTAATTAGATTTGACTTATTGAATAATAAGGTACAAAAGGGAGATGAACTCCTTTTTCAAAAAAAAAGAAAAATTAATGATGGTGATTAACATGATACATAGCATCAGAGTGTATATATACTAAACATGTACTAGAGGTACCTCTTTACTTTCTAAGTTATATTTTAATTGGGCTTGGAGTCAAGAGAGATTCCAAAATTTTAACTTTTTTGTGCATCAACAGTGATTTGAGCAAGAAAGGCTAACTCAGAATGATAGAAAAGTTCATTTCAACTTTTTCTCACTAGAAATAGGATAAGGTTCTATAGCTACAGAAAGCAAGAGTCACTGTCTGCTTTCAAAACTGGCTCATGAACATAGAAATAATTTTTTCTACTTCAGATGAAAAGAACAATCAGGATCACAGATTTAAAGCTGAAAGGAAACTCAGAGATCATTTAATACAATCTCCTCATTTTTCAGATGTGATAATTGAGACCCAGGCTGATGTTTGTCTAAGGTCACACAGATAGGAAGAATCTGGATGATATTTTAAGCCAAGCCCTCTAACTCCATATTTCGTGCTCAGTATCACTATCTCATTCTCATTCAATATCATAAAGACAGACATCCACAAAGCACACCGAAATTGGTTCTATGTTCTTCATTCTGAAAATTTCAGCTATTCATAGAAATTTGACCATGTTTACATAAACAGAAATCAGAGAGACAGTCAAGATGAGGGAGAAAGCAGGACACCCAAGCTCTTTCCCTACACCTATTCCAGAAAGATCAAAAAATTTTACTAGACTCTTTTCTAATCAGAAAATCCACCCAAAAAAATTAGAGTAAGTCATTTTTTTTATAGCTGAGGTCACCATATGGACACAGATTGAGAGACTCTGATAATAGAGTACAGCCCCAGAACATTCCACTTCAGAGCCCAAACAAGTACCTGTAAGGCAAGAAGAGATCCCCAAATAACAGATCCCCGAATAACACTACACAAGGAACAGAAATAGGAGTATGAGTACTATTATTGTCCACAGCTGAATCAAATATCCCGTATAGACTGACGAAGTGACCTGACCTAAGAATGGCAGCCTAGGGCAAGAAATAGTCAAGATCCCTAGACTATGTTCTAGACAAGGAGCAGATACATTAATAAGCCACAGCTGTGTGATTCCAACCCTTGAAACTGAACAGTATCTCAGATCTAGTCTCCATTCCATATAAAATAAGCAGTTCAATAACTGGAAGGGAAACTCTGGACAAAAAGGAGTCCATGGTCCTGTCACGTTGAACCTGCAAATCTTTCTGATTTGAGTTGATGGTGGCTGAATCTAACAGCAGTCCACTGAAGTTCCAATCAGAGACATGTCCACAATTGTGTTGCTAAAACCAAAACCCAGATCAGAACTTGCAGAGCTCAAATCAGGAGGGTAGTATTCAGATTTTATCCAAGATTAGACTGCTTACAATGCCCTGAAGGCTGGCAGATCCCCAATTTGAGCTGCCCTGAGATCCTAGAATAAGATAGCACTCAATACCTGATAATGCAGCAGCAGAACCCAAGAAGACATAAAACAGGATAGTCTTTCCAGAAATGTGAAGCTCCTGGCAGTTAGACAAAGTCTGAAGTTAGGAAGTAAGATTAGATGAATAAGCAAACAAACAAAAAAGAATTTCCACTATAAGGAATTATTATGGTGACAAAATTACTAAAATCACAAACCCAGAAGAAAAGGATGCTTCCAAAATATCTACAAGTAAAACTTCTAAGAAAAACAGCATGAATACAATTTCAATTTGAGTTTCTAAAAGAGATGAAGCAATAGGATTTTGTTTTGTTTTAATTAAAAAAGAAATATTGATTTCACAAATAAAACGAGAGTAGTAAACAATTGAAAAAGAAATGAAAAAAATTTTGGTAAGGAAATATGAACTATTGGGGCAGCTAGATGACACAATGGATAGAGCACTGGCTCTGAAGTCAGAAGGACTTGAGTTCAAATCCCCTCTTAGAGGCTTAATACTTCCTAGCTGTGTGACCCTGGGCAAATCACTTAACCTCAATTGCCACTGGAAAAAAAAGGAAATATGAACTATGGAAGAAATAATTGGAAAGAGAATAAAAGGTTGGCATATTATATACAAAACATCACCCAAACAATAGATTTCTTGAAAATTAAAATTAACCAAATAGAAGTTAGTGATTCAATGAAAGAATAATAAACTAACACAAAAACTAAAGACTGAAAATAAAATAGAAGATAGTATGCATTATCTCATAAAAATTGACATGGAAAACAGTTATAGGAGACATAATTTAAAATTGTTTGACAATATGAAAGCCATAACTTTAAAAAAGGACCTAGATATGATATTTTTAAGTGAATAAATTTGTTTGTATCTCTTAGAATCAGAAGACTAATTGAAAAATTAAAAAAACCCATATGTTATTTCCTGAAACTCCAAAGTAAAACTTCCCAGGATCATTCTAGCCAAAATCCAGAGTTTCCAGGTCAAAGAAAAATACTGCAAACAGTCAGAAAGAATCCAAGTATCAAGGAAGATGGCACAAGATTTAATAATTACAACAATAAAGAAGTGGAGAACTTAGAGTGTGATATTCCAAAAGGCAGAAACATAAGTTTACAACCCAGCAAAACTGAGTATAATCTTATGAGGGTGGGGGAGAATGAACAAAGGGGAGAAAGTAAAGCCAGGAACTGAGTAGAAACTTCAAAATACAAACACAGAAGCCAAGTGAAACGTTGAAAGATAAATATGAGGAAGCAGTCATAAAGATACCAATCATAATGATAAATTGTTGACATTCTAACATGGGGAGAAGATATATATGTCCTCTCAAAACCCTAACATCATCAGAGGTCAAAGAGGGAATTAAGAGAGAAGGCCAGCAAGTGGTTTTGTTTTGATATCTTAAAAGAGTACAGGAAAGAAATATGCTGAGGAGGGAAGGGAGAAAATGGGGTTGGTTATCTCACCAAATATGAGGATACAAGTAGGAGCTTGCCCTACCAAAGAGAAAGAAGTAAGAGCAGTTGGGGAGTATCTGGACTTTATTTTTTTTATCTCTTATTTCCCTCCTGTTATTTCCAATTTATCCTGTAGTTTGTTTTCACATAATTATTTATATATTCTCTGCCCAATAGAGTATGAGATCATTGAAAGTAGGGTGTATTTTTGTATCCCTAGTACTTAGAATATAGTAGAACACCTTAAGCACTTCTTATTTGTCCTTCTTTCTCAGAGAGGAATGTGACATCAGGGAGGTAGTGCCATAATGTGCAAATGAGTAGGAGTGAAGTGAGGGAGGACTGTGTAAGGTCACCTACTTCACTTACCCTTGCAGAGCTATCTGGATCCAGTGGCAAGATATAGATCAGGACAACTGGAGATAACAATAAATGACTAACTGACTTAGGAGTCTTGATTATCACTAAGGAAGGCCACAAAGTTATTAACTGATTCATTTTTGGCAGAGAAGAAGCTCTGGCAGGTATATGAATAAATGAAATCCCACAAACTATTGTAGCATAGCTTTGTGTCAGAATTGTGATCTATTTCCTGAATTCCACTCAAATACTCCATTGTGTTTCCTCCCACCCCTCTAAGTTCCTAGATTCCTTCATATGAGTATATGTTCTTAATGTGCAATACTATGCTGTTCTCTGACTTCTTCTACCAACTATTCTGTTGCTTTTGAATAAACCATACAACTTCACAGCCATGGTCCATTTATGGGCTCCATTCTCCTAAGTCTCATAGATAACAAGTCAAATCCATCTCCCTACTTTAGAATCTTGGGTTTTTTCTGCTTAGTTGGCCTAAACTTTGGATAATTGTTTATGAACACTTGAGGCCTTGAACTTTGCTATGGTTTGTGTCTTAGGTTTTATCTTCTATAAATGCCAAGGTGTTCATTCTGCTAGTCTTCCTTTTTTGGAATCCATTATCTTTATTTTGTAACTTTAAGATTAAATATGGGTAGTCCTCTCTTTTTTTCCTATTATTTTAAGTTGTCTTTTTGATAAAATGAGCAATGACACTTAACAAATACATTCTGAAGGGAAATGTTTTAAATTCTTATTCTTGCTATAAAACTACTTTGGTAAATACTCTTTTTAATAATTTAAATAATCTGGCTTACTGATATTATAGGAAATTTAATTGATGAGTGAATATGAGTAGCACTCCTAGAAGGCAAGTCCCTCAAGAACACCTCTTTGAACCTAGAAAAAAAATAGTAACCAGCTGATTGTGGAAATAGGAGTTGGTAAAGAAGTTCCAAAGGAACACACACACACAAAGTATGTTTACATATATATATATATATATATAAAATATATATATATTATACATATATACACTAGATACCTAATAAATATTTGTTAGATTGAATAGAAAATGGCATATAGCTGTTTGCAAATTTTAATATGGTAGCAGAAAATAAAAAAAATATTAAAATGAACTATAAAAGAATTAGATTAGACAAAATGGAAGAACACTTAGTCAATCAATAAATAATAACATATATCATAGTAGACATTAAAATCATATTAAGTGATGGAAAATTTGCAATAAAAATGAAATAATATTTGCCTTTAAGGAGATTACATTTTGTTGAGGAATTGCTGTTGTATTACTGTGTAAGTATTATACATGAATTTTAAAGTTATTATAAATAGATAGAAACAAAATAAATATAAGGGAATGGGAGATGGGGTATTAGGTATTAATACTTATGGGAATCAGAAAAGTTCTTATGTAACAAATGTGCTACTTCAGAGGACCTAGAAAGGAAGCGACAAGATAGAGGTAAGGTTATAAACAAATCCAGGTATGGGAATAACCTGTTTAAGAGAGATCTGAGGCAGGGAAAATAACCAATGAGGATATTGTAACATATTCTTTAATCAAGAAGTGATGAGGGTTGGAATTATGGTGATAGTTCTGTGAGTTGAGAGAAAGGTACAGATAGGAGAAATATTATGTAAAGAATGCATTAGACTAGATATGTAGGATGACCTAGAGTGAGGAGTCGGCAAAGACTTTGAAGTATAAACCTAGATGAATGAAAGAAAAATGTTTCCCTCAAAAAAAAATTGTTAAACTTTGATTATGGCTACTAAGAGAGGCTGTAGAATAATCTCTTCTGTATATTTCTAAAACTTGAATTTGAAAAGATATCTGTTGTTTTATAAGAAATCTACTACCATAGCAAAACCGGGGGGAGAAAGCAGCAGCTTATAATTGTTGAGAAAACTTCATACTTATTGTAAATTATGAAAGGTTTCTATTATAGTGTTATACTATATAATTTAAACCTAAAAAAGTCAGAAAAAGCTCTGGAAAAGAAGCCAGGAAATTTGTGTTTTTAATTCTGTTGCTGCCAATTAGTTTGGGCAAGTCCTTATTCTTTCCGGGCTTCAGTTTCTTTATCTGGACCACTGCTGTGCCACACACACATGCACACATGCATGTAGGGAAAAAAAAAACAAAAAACCTTAGTAGAATGGGATGATCACCTAATATGTTATAGAAGGGATTCCTTTTCAAAAAACAGATTGTGCTAGGCAACTGATAAATGCTTTCCAACTCTAAATTTGTTTGATTTTGTAATATAGAATAGATGGAAAGGCAGCATGATACAGCTAGAACTTTGGCTTTGGAATCAGAAGACCTGGATTCACTGACTCACTCTGACTTCAAAAGAGTCACTTTCCCTATGAAATGAAAATATGGACAAGATAACCAATCCCTAGGATTCCTTCTGGTTCAGCTAACTTTAAGCAAAATTTTAATACTTTTGCATTGTTTCATAAAGTCTTTTTTTGCTTTCCAGATTTTGAAAATATATAGAAACAAATTCCTCCACTAATGTTCTCTTTTGATGCCTCATCATGGGATAAAAGTGACCATGAATTTTTTAATAGAATGTCAGTGGAACATAAACTTTGATGCATCCTATGAAGCACAAAAGGATTTGAATAAGGGTCAAGGAAAGAAATTAATGTCTCTCATTTGAGGAGTAGGCATCCAGAGTTCATAAAGGCTACCTGAGGTAGTGGTTTATTTATTTATTTTTTCCCACAGAAATTCATTATACAATCTAAGGTGTGGAAAGATCGAGAACTATATCTGTAAATGAAGCTCACACAGAGAAGAAAACAGGTTTGAGATAGGACTTAATAAAAGGGACAGTGTATGAAGACTATACAGTCCCTACTCATGGGAGAATATATTCTAAAACTGTCCACTAATGGAGGAGTAATAGGCTCTCCACCTATAAGAAGAAATTATGTGGACTAAACAAGCAGCCTCTAGAGCATATCTCCTAAATAATCCAAACATCTGTAGTTCCTAGTAATGTCACCTGAAATATTTCAACATTATAATATTCGCTTACTAAATTATTTATACACATTGCTTTGTATGTATGTAATTAAGTTAATTAAATTGTGATTACATAATTTAAAAGTGTGTGTGTGTGTGTGTGTGTGTGTGTGTGTGTGTGTATACGTGCATGTATATTGGGAGGTTCGTGGTATATTCTCTTCCACAACATTGAATAAGAGTGAAAGATTAATGTGGAGCACTGGATTTGAAATCAGATGTCAGGAGGCCAAATCTCAGCTCTGCCACTTACTTACTTATCTGTGCGACCAGGACCAATTCACTTAACCTCTCTAGCCCTCAATTTCCCTATCTGTAAATTGAGGGGAGACTCAGGTAAAGATGGTAAAATGGGAGGAAGCAATACTGCCTATCTTTTCCAACAACTAATCCAAAAAATATCCAAGAAAAACCACAGCAGTTTATTTTTCCAACCCAAGATCACAAATTCAGTTTACAGGCAACTGAGCAAAGAAAGAACAGTTGGAACAGAGGCCAGCAAGCAGCTCTGCTTCAGTGGGACTGGGACTTAAACTCAAAAGCACAGACAGGTAGTGGCAGGCAGCTCTGTCACTCTAACTTCTGACCAGGATGGTGAATTCAACTAATGGGCACAGACTAGGGTTCTATTTGTACTGAGCTGAAGTTATATCTTTGACTCTTCCTAGAGAAGGAGGAAAAAGGCAAGGGGAGTGGATCAAGGTCTGGCCTATAGCAATATTATTCTAAACCTATAAAGCCTTCCAAATAGCTATTGAAAACAGAGGCCAGCACCTATGTACTAGAGATCTACTCATGGGACAAGAATATAGTTGCAAACCAAGGTCTAGAATTTACAAAGGACAGTCTAGGAAGGCAGCAAATCAGATCATGCCCTAGATCAAAGCTTCTTAAACTGCGGGTCATGATAACACATGAGATCATGTAACTGAACTTGGGGGTAGTGAAATATTTGGTAACAGTAAAAAGTTTCTGAATGCAGACTTCTAAAAACACAAAAAGGAAAATTAATAGCTTAGTATAAGAAGGACAAAATCTTACTTAAGTAATTCATGCCTTGAAAATAAGAATAGACTAAATAGAAGTTAATGCTCCACTAAACAACAAGAAATATTATAATCCAAATAGAAAAACTATATATATATATATATATATATATATATATATATATATATATATATATATATATATATATGAAATGGTAGATTGGCTCATATTAAAAACAACTGACCTAGAATACAGATTTAGAAGAAATCATTTAAAATCCATGTCCAAAAAAGAGGCATGGATATTATATATTTAAAAATCATGAAAGAAAACTGCCCAAATCTATTAGAGGGAAAGTGAAAATAAAACTAAAAAGAATCTACCAGTTCCCTAGATAAAAAGAAAAAAACTCCCAGAAATGTCATAGAGAAAAATACAGAGTTTGCAGATCCAAGAAAAAAGAATTCAAGCAGCCACAAAGAATTCATGTACCAAGAAGCCATGGTCAGAATCACAGAAGACTTAGCAATTATCACTATAAAGTAGTAAAGAAATTGGAATATGACATTCAAGAAGATAAAAGATATAGGCAAAAAAATCAAGAAAAACTTACCCTGAAAAACTGAGTATAATCTATTGAGGGAGAAAAAAAATGCTCCTTTAATGAAATTTAAGTCTTCCAGGTATTTTTTGGTGAAAATACCAGAGCTAAAAATAAGAGAATAAAAATAAATTAAAGGAATTAGAGTAGGTAATGAGGAAACAAAGCTATTCCCCTTGCAGATGATAGAATAATATATTTAGAGAACCAACTAAAAAAACTATTAGAAACAATTAAAAACTTTAGCAAAGTTGCAGGATATAAAATAAACTCACATAAATACCTGGCATTTCCATTATATTACCAACAAAATCTAACAGCAAGAGAGAGAAATTCCATTTAAAATAACTGTAGATAATATAAAATATTTGGAAGTATACTTGCCAAAACAAAGCAAGGAATTATATGAACACAATTATAAAACACTTCTCACACAAATAAAGCTAGATCTAAACAATTGGAACAATATAAAGTGCTCATGAGTAGGTCAACATAAGATGACTATAATGACAATTCTAACTAAATTAATCTACTTATTCAGTGTCATACCAGTCAAACTGCCAAGAAATTACTTTATAGAGCTACAAAAATGGTAACAAAATTTATCTGGAAGAACAAAAAGTCAAGAATTTCAAGGGAATTAATGAAAAAAAAAAAGTCAAAGGAAGGTAATCTAGCTGTACCAGACCTAAAATTATATTATAAAGCAGCATTCATCAAAACCATGTGGTACTGACTAAAAAATAGAGCAAAGGATCAGTGGCATAGGTTAGGTTCACAAGACACAATAGTCAATGACTATGGTAATCTAGTGTTTGATAAACCCAAAGATTCCAGTTGCTGGGATAAGAATTCACTATTTAATGAAAATTTCTGGGAAAACAGGAAAATATTATAGTAGAGATTAGGCATTGACCAACATCTAACACCCTATACCAAGATAAGGTTGAAATGGGTTCATGATTTAGATCAAAAGGGTGATATTATAAGAAAATTAGGAGAATAGGGATAGTCTACCTCTTAGATCTATGGAAAAGAGAGGAATTTATGACCAAAGAAGAACTTGAAAACATTATAAAATGCAAATTTTTTTTTTTACATTTTTTACATTAAATTAAATTTTTATTTAATTTTTATAATAAATTAAATTAAAAAGGTTTTACATAAAGAAAACCAATGCAGCCAAGATTAGAAAGAAAACAGAAAGCTGGGGAGAAGGATTACATTGTGTTTCTGATAAAGGGTTCACATCCAAATATATAGAGCATGATCTCAAATTTATAAGAAATCAAGCCATTCTCAATGGTCAAAGGATATGACCAGACAATTTTCAGATGATGAAATTAAAGCCATTTCTAGTTATATGAAAAAATGCTCTAAATTACTGATTAGAGAAATGCAATTTAAAATAACTCTGAAGTTACATTTCACAACTCTCAGATTGGCTAAAATAACAGGAAAAGATAATAATAACTGTTGGAAAGAGGTGTGGGAAAACTGGGAAATTGATACATTCATGGTGGAGTTATGAACTGATCCAACCCTTTTGGAGAGCAACTTGAAACTATGCTCAAAGGACTATGAAACTGTGTATATCCCTTGATCCAGCAATGTCTCTACTGGGTCTTTATCCCAAAATGATCATTAAAAGGGGAAAGAATCCATATGTGCAAAAATATTTGTAGTAGCCCTTTTGGTAGTGGCAAGGAATTGGAAACTTACTGATGCCCATCAGTTGGGAAATGGCTGAATAGGTTATGGTGTATTAATGTAATAGAATACTATTATTCTATAAATGACAAACAGGCTGATTTCAGAAAAGCCTGGCAAGACTTACATGAACTGATTGATGCTAAGTGAAATGAGCAGAGCCAAGAGAACATTGTATGTAGCAAAAACAAGATTATGTAATGATCAACTGTGATGGACTTGGCTCTTTTCAGCAATGAAGTGATTCAAGGCAATTCCAATAGATGGAAAGAACCATTCACATTCAGAGAGAGAACTCTGGAGGCTCAATATGTATCAAAGCATAGTGTTTTCATCTTTTTTTTTTTAATTAAGCTAGGTGGCAAAGTAGATAGAGTGCTTGACTGAAATCAGGAAGACTCCTCTTCCTGAGTTCAAAGCTAACCTCAGACACTTACTAGCTGTATAATCCTGGATAAGTCACTTAACCTTAACTGACAGAGCAAGTTGATGGGGGAGGAGGGCTAGTAATTCTGAAATCCTTCTCATATTGGTAATGGAATGAGGAAATAGTATATACAGAAGGGTGTGTAGATTAATGGGATAAAAAGAAAGGGAAAAAAGGTGGAAAAAAGTATAAGGGAGAGATCCTTGGAGAGGGAAGAGTTTAAATAATAGCAAGGCAAGCTAGCAGATAGGAGTAAAGTAGAAGAGTTAGCAGAGATAGAACAAAACATATACACACAGTAATAATGATCAGAAGTCGAATTTATTAGGAAAAAAAAAAGTAGGGATAGTAATCACTGATCTCAGACAAAGTCAAACTTTAAAAACATTCAATCAAAAGAGAAATCTACACTATATGTCAGTCATATTAATATTGTTTTAGCTATATGCATATATGTGTATATATGTATGTATGTGAATATCTATATTGTATATATATATATATATACATCTCTATATACATAAATAGATTGTTATATACATATGTATACATAAATATATCTGTGCTTAATTGTATCCTGTTGGGGATGGAGGGGAAGAAAGGCAGAAAAAGAATAAAGAAGCGCACAGCAGAAAACAAAGGAAAACCTACAAGGAAGCAAAGATGGACAGTTCTGAATACAATGTCTTCTATTATTATATATCCTTTCTTGAAATGGAAATTTATTGTTATATATTTTGAATCCTCTCAAGTTCTGCTGTGAGCATACCAATGGTTTTTTTCTTTTTCTGTCTTTTTCTATTTTGTATTTGAGTTTTAAATAAATAAATACTTTTTTTTTAATCTCCTTAGTCAAATATACAGCCATTTTCAAAATTGGCTTTGGTATATACAATGGACAAAAAATTAATTTGATAGGCTTCAAAGAGAACATCTTTGGGACTTCCTGAAAATACAACTGTTTGTCAAGAGGCAAAGTGTTCAGTTTCCACATGCCAACTCTAGCAAAACCCAAGTCCACAAAAAGTAATTTTAAAAATTCAATGAGAAATTACAGTGACTACTTCTACACCAAAACTGTACTAAAAGTCATCTGGAATTCCAAGGGCAATCAGAAATGGAACCACCAGAAAAGCAGTTTCTTAGCCTGACAAAAGATTCCTGGGAAGGTGAAAAGCATTATGCATGGAGGCCACAATGGTAGAGGGATATCCTGAGAAAGCCCCAGCATACCTAGAGATCAGCAACAAACATCAGCCAGTCTGGTATAGCAAGGCTCAAGCCTAATAATCTCAGGTCTAGTAGTCTGAGGTCCCTAACAACCTATACTGAGAAGCCAGAAGGGCCCTGGAGATCCAATACTTAAGGTTCAAGGGTGGCTTAAGGTTAGGGGTGGAAATAATCACAGGAACCCAATCAATCAGCATAAGACCAGAAGAAGTGATGATCAGTCCACCCAAAAGCACATCAAAGGGCAAAGCCTGGCCTTGGGACAAAGGATCATTTCAAAACTAACTGACAGGTCTGATATCAATATTTCATGGATATTAGAAAGCAAATAATTTTGCAATAAATTCTCTAAAAATATTCAGTATTTAGATTGAATGCAAAAATGTTTACAGGGGTTTCTGAATTTCTTTAAAGTTCTTAAAAATACAATCCAATGAGCATTTAATATTTTTGTAACATTTCTGCTTATAAAAATGTACAGAAGTATAAATCAGAAACATGATTGTCATTAAATAGAGTCTTGGAACTATAGTCAACCACAGAAGTTTGTCGTGTACACAATATCATTAAAGTCTAATTTTATGAACATAGTAATTCTGAAGGTTTTTAGAAACCTGCTGCAGGTTCTCCTCCTACCTACCTGATTACTCCCCCTCAGTCTTTGCTAACTGGGTCCTGGACCTTCTCCTCTTCTTTTTCTACAATCCGTTAACATCAGTTCCCACAGATTTAATTATCATGTCAGATTCTCAACTCTACCTAATGCTTCCCTAACTTCTCATATGACCTCCAATCTCACATATCCAATTGCCTTTCAGGCAAGTCAAAGTGAATGTCCAATAGATATATTGAACTCATCATGTCCAACTAAACTTGTCCTTTCCCCTAAACCATCCTCTTTCTCTTCCTAACTTTTCTATTATTGTTGAGGACAATATCATTTTCCTATTTGCTCAATTCAAAACCTTGATCTCATTTGACCTCATCTCTTCACTATCTCTCACCCTCCCCCCCCACATTCACTCTGTTACCAAGGTCTATCAATTTCACCTGTACAACATTTCTCCAATACACCTCCTTCTGCCCTCTGACACTTACCACTTTGGTTCAAGTCCTCATTATTTCATGAGTAGTCTTTAATTGTTCCCCACTCCAATCCAAACTCCATTTAACCACCAAAGTTCATTTTTCTAAAGCACAGGTTTAAACATGTTACATTCCTACTCAATAAATCCCAATGTTGTTTCCCCTATTAAATTGCGACTTTCTTGAGGTCTTGCCTCATTTTATGATTTAAGTACTTAGCATAATGCCTTTAAGTACTTAGCATAAAAGTCCCAGGAATGCCAGAGCAAAAATCAAGAGCTTTTTCGTTTTGAGAAAAAAACAGTACAAGCACCCAGAAAAAAGCAGTTCACATACCAAGAAACCACAGTCAAGATCACTCGAGAGCTGGCAGCTTCTACTAAAAACTAGAGGAGATTATGTAATTTAAAAAATGTTCCAAGAGGCAAAAATATATTTACATCCAAAAATAGCTTTCTTTTCAAAACTGAGTATAATCCTACAAGACAAGAAAGTGGATTGTTAGTGAAATAGATGATTGTCAAACATTTCAGATGAAAAAAACTAGAGTTAACTAAGAATTTTGAAATACAAACACAAGACAACAGAGAAAATTAAAGGTAAATCTTTCAGGAACTGGAAAGAGCTATTTAATGATGTGAAGCTAATATTTAATAGAAAGAGAATATTGATTCTCTTCTGAGGGTTTAAAGAGAAGAAAGAGAAAGAAGGCAAAAGAAGGAAGATACTAGTGCAAAAATGAGGAAGAAAGGGACAGAATTTGGTATTTCACATAATTGTGGTGCATTCTCATAATACAAAGGAAGATAGAAGATAAACATACAGACACAAAAAAAAATTTAAAAAATGTACCCAACTCAACAGGAAAACAAGCAGGGCTGGGAAGGAAGTCAAGGAGAGGACTGGGAGGAAGGGGGAAATGATACTGAAGAGCAAATAACTGCAATCCAAAGCTGATATAAGGGGGATTCAAAGGAAATCTTAGACCTAGAATAGAAGAATCGTAGGTTGCCTCTTCAACAATTAGTGAATGTCTGAAAAAATTGAGACATATGAATTTAACTGGATATTATTGTATTATAAGAAAAGACAAAGATGACCATTTTAAAGAATCCTGGGCAGCATGATCTGATAAAGAGAGGAGTGAGGACAGCAATTATTCTCATTCAAAGATGGCAGTACTGCAAAGAAAATTCTTGGAAATATTTAAAAACTCCGATTACTTCAATAACCAATGACCCCAAAAAGAATCTATGATGAAGCATGTCAACCACCTCCAGAGAGAAAAGTGATAGGCACAAGATGCAAAAAGAGAAATACATTTTTTGGCAGGACCAATGAATAGATTGTTGTTGTTGTTGTTGTTGTTGTTGTTGTTGTTGTTGTTGTTGTTGTTCTTAACTATGCTTATGTATTACAAAAGGCGTTTTTTTTCCTTGCCTTTTTTTTGGTTTTTAATGGTGGTAGGGGTAAGAAAGAAGTTGACCATAGTTATGTCAAGTAAAAGAGGATTGTTGAAACATTTTAAATCAGCAAAAAAGAACAAAAGGAAGTTCAGAGAGAACAAAATAGTTATAAAAGCAATGTATGGGGGGTAGCTAGATGGTGCAATGGATAGAGTGCTGGCCCTGAAGTCAGGAGGATCTGAGTTCAAATCCAACCTCAGACACTTAACACTTCCCAGCTGTGGGTCCCTAGGCGAGTCCCTTAACCCCAATTGCCTCAGCAAAAAAAAAAAAAAGCAATGTGTAAAATTTATTACATAATTTTTTTAAATCAAGAAGCATGAACATTCTTGATTCCATATAGAATTCTCTTATGTTCTATTATGTATATGAAAATTTGGGGCATTTTGCAAAATTAATAAAAACTTATGAGATCAGAATATTTGACTATGGAATTCAAAAATAAAATGGGTATACTAGTATTTTGCATTGCAACTCTATGTTAAAAAAATGTGATGTTGTATTATTTTTCTTTTTTTATAAGTATATATTTGTCTTACCCTTTAAACATACTTAAAGTAATCAGAAATAACTACAATTTTTTACGATTAATTTTAGTTTATATTTACCCAGCTATGACTTTTGAATACCAACTAGTTCTTTTTTAAGCTCTTGGTGGGTTCTCTAATTCAATGTCAAACATTTATTTTCAGCAATAGCTTGGCAAAGAAATCTGTTACTAAAAATTCCCTAGTAATAACACTGTTTAGTAATTTTATATAGCAGGAGTTTTTAGATATATAAATCATGTTTTTATACCTATTCTTACCAAAGGAGAAAAATTTTTTTCTTCTAAACATTTGTCCAAGGTTAAATCAAAACTTCATGAAATACTCTTCAACTTGAATAGAATTATCTATCTTTCTCATGAGGGTTGGCCAGCCAGAACTTGCTGGGATATAAAGTTCATTCAAACCCAAAAAAAAGTTTTTTTTTCAACAAGTCATAAAAGAGGTTGGAAAATCAGTTTGACAACAGTGAAATAAATGATTGTCATTATGATAAAGCTTTAAAAATCAAACTTTTATTTCAAAACTGAAAACTTCAGGTTTCTCTGGCACTTACAATAGGCTTATCTATTATTTAAAGTTACGTTCAAAGTTGTACAAGGAGTTTAAAACTACCCCGTGTGATTCCTGTTTTTGTTGAAATAAAGATATTTTTATAATACATGGAAATCCAGCCTAAATGTCCAGCATCTGACATGAGAGAAACAGAGAAGTGGAAAAAATTTCAGGTTTATAATCAGAGATAAAAGTTAAAAATGGAACTGAAGAGATTTAGGTCTTCCAATAACAAATTGCAAAAAAGTCTTGACTTTCCCTCAACTTCCCCTATTTCAACTATCCGATTAAGAAGACCAATAAGTCCAAAAGATTTATATACATTCAAAGAAAGAATAACGGTGTGTTAAAATGGAAAGAAGAGTGGAATTGGACCCAGGAGACATAGGTTTGACTCTTCCAAAGCTGGCACAGTCCTTGACATTAAATGACTTCAGGCCCTCAACAGTTGTGCAACCCTGCAAGTCAGGAAACTTGAGCTCTTCATCTGTAAATTCGTGGACCTTGAAAGGGTCACTTTAAGGAAATTGCTTTGAAAATCTTAACACATTATTCACAAGGAACTGTTATAAGCACCCAATCAAAAGCACTCAATGAAAAAATACAAACTTGAACAAAAAAACTAGGTTACAGATAAATGCTGTGCTTCAATGTTTGAAACTAATTAAATTACCCAGTAAAAAATAAATCATTTTTACAATCCTTAGCATCTCCTAAAAATTAAAATAAATTTAGTTGAGATAAGATGAATAGTATTTTTATACAAATATCAAATATTTGTTGAGCATTCAGAGAGCAAATAGAAACAGTCCTAATCCCAATCATATGCTATACTGGGAAATGTCAATGTATTTAAATGCTTAAAATTATACATGGAATCTTTCACTTGAATACTGTCCTTTAAACAAGTAGTTATTTGTATTTCAGCGATATTAAACAGCAATAATTCAAAATAGGCAACAATCAACCTAAGAAATTTTCAAAAGCAAATCACATATTGTAAAAGGTCTAAGTTTGGCTCCAGGGAAATGTTAAGCTGCAAACCTTTAAGAGAACTGCAGAACTGGGGAAAAAAAAAAAAACCAGCAGATACCACTGAGTCCAAACCATACTAGAATAAGAATTCTTTCTATAACATACATGATTAGCAACTTTTGAAAAACTGTTAATGTGGAGAAACCAATATCTTTTTTGGAAATCTACTTTGAGATAGTTCTAAATTGTTATTAAATTCTTCTCTATATCAACCCTAAATTTGTTTCCTTGCATTTTCCACCCAAGTTGCAAAGTTTTGCTCTCTGATGTCCAACAATAGTCCAACAGAAATCATCCATTATAATCTAGAATTACACAACAAACTCCAGTTATGGCCTGACTAGCAGAAAGCATAGTGGTACAATCATCCTCCCTAGTCCTGGGCACTATGCCCTTTTTTAATGTAGGTGTATCATATGTCACATGTATATATGTTGCCATGTTATGTTACATCAAGCTAAAAGAAAACTAATCCAAGATTTTGGTTGTGTTTTTTTTCCTCCAAATGAAAAGTTGTCTAGACACACCTGCCAAATTGTAAATTTGTAAAACATTTTTTTAAAATCCAAATGTAATTCTTTACATTTATCCCTAAAAATGTTTACCTTGTTAGATTCTACTCAATGTTTCAGCCTGTCAAGATCATTTGGAATCCCAATTCTGTCACCTAGTGTGTTAATTTTTCCTCACAGCTTTGTGACATTTGAAAATTTGACAAGCATGTTTTTTAATCTTAATGTAAGTCATTAGGGAAAAAATGTGAAATAACAATGGTTCAAACAAAGATTTCTGGGGCACTGCATTGGCGATGACCTTCCATCTTGGCATCAAATTATTAATGAATATTCTGTGTTTCAAACAAAAAAGTCCTGAATAGACCTAATTTTACTGTTGACTTATACCTCTTTTTCCTTTGTTTCTACAATTGCATGAAACAATGTCAAAAGCTTTTGCAAAAATTCAAAAAACTAAATTAACACATCTACTGATCTAATAAGTTATCAGACTCATAGAGAAAGGAAGTTAGGTTAATTTGGTATGATCTATTCTTAATGAAGGCATGTAGGATCTTTCTGGTCATTTCCTTTTCTAGGTGATCACAAACTATCACCTTAATAACACATTTTAGAATGGAAGTTAAATTATAGCTTGACTACAGCTTCGTTTATGAAAAATTTCCCCCATACCGTTGTCCTAACTATACTATGTATAGATATGGGTTTTTAATCTATTCCTAATTATCTATCTGTATTTCTCCCTTTCTTTGTCACTCTTCCATTTCATACCTTATTTCTCAAGGTAGTTTCCTCTCTTTTTGGCCTTTATCATTCTTACTTGGTCAGATTAGAGGACTCATATATATTTTGTGTTATTTATTTGAGTTTGTTTCCTGTTCCTAATATATTTTTTATCCATTAAAAATATACTGGGAACAGGAAATAAACTCAAATGAGTTTTTAATTCTTTCTAAATATTTTTTTATTTTATACTTCTTTCTGAATAATAATATTAATCATAATTCAAATTGTTTTATATTTATATGGACCCTGAGTGTTTTTTTTCCTGTGGGTCAGTAAGAAGAAAAGGCAAAAAATATTACCTGCCATTGTTCCAAATACATCAAGTATTCAACAAACATTATAAGACTAATTTTCATTTGCAATTAATATTTTGACACATAAGTTTTATGTATTATTGACTAGAAAATTTTATTATCAGAAGAGATAATGGGATTGGTGATAATAGCAAAATGAAGAATAACAGATGGCACAAAACTATACTGATTCCAACAAAATGCAAAAAAGAACTAGAAGGAGTGTATAGATATTCTAGAGAGATGAATAGAGGTAAAAATCTGAATAGATAAATAAGGTATGAATGGGTTGTGGTTTTCACGAGTAGAGGAAATGCCAATACTAATGAGATCTCAATTCTATTAATTTCAATTTTCAGTACAGAAGTATCTTGCTTCAGAGAACAACAATATTTTTTAAAGTTTTCAGATATAACAAATTATTTAACTTGAATCCTATTTTAAATGAACTTAATGCGTTGGCTATTTAAAGAAGTATTATAACTCCTATATATATTTTTTTTCTTATTTTTGCTTGAAACCTTTTCATTCCAATGAATGAATGAATGAGTCAATCACCAAGCATTTATTAATCATATTTAGAATTTACTATTTATTTGAACTTAGCCAAATTTCAATATATTTTGAGTACATGAAACATCCTTCCAGTTCATCCCAACTGTGCTCCACTTACAGACTGGAGATTAAGATATGCAATTTCTTTAATTAAAAACAATCAATAATTCTCAGGTTTTCATACTTCACATTAGACAGAGCTATCTTGTTTAATTATTCAATCAACAAACATTTATCAAGTACGTTCTTGGTCTCTAGCACTGTGCTGGATGCTAGGGATACAAACAAAACGTGCCTTACTGGACCTTACAATACATTCAGAAACACAATATGCTGTACATATAATGCTATGTACACATATGCTATGTACAACATAGATATAAAATAAACACAATGAAATTTAGGGACAAAGGATTCAAAAAATCTTTAAAAGTTTCTTTGATGAAGCTATCATTTCTAAGACATATAAGGATCAGATTCAAACTTATAGTAAGAGTCATGCCCCTGTTCAGACAGTTTTCAAAAGAAGAAATCTAAAATATCAATTAGCCACATGAACATATCCTTCAATTCACTAATAAGCAGAAAAATGCAATTAAAGCAACTTTGAGACTCTTTCATACCTGTCACATTGGCAAAACTGACCAAAAGGAAAATGATAAATTTCAGTAAGCTGGGGTAGGGGGAGGAGGGAAGCAGGCTCATTAATGTACTCTTGACAAGCCCATGAGGAAAAATAATTTGGAACTATGCATAAAAAGTTACTAAACAGGGCATACCCTTTAAAATAAATGACCAAAGAAAGAAGGAAAAGAATTATCTGTAGAAAAAAAATTGTAGCTCCTTTTTTAATAGTGAAAAA
Organism: Antechinus flavipes; assembly: GCF_016432865.1. Classification (NCBI taxonomy): domain Eukaryota; kingdom Metazoa; phylum Chordata; class Mammalia; order Dasyuromorphia; family Dasyuridae; genus Antechinus; species Antechinus flavipes. The sequence continues at coordinate 113,199,151 of NC_067399.1, forward strand.
CTGGAAACTAAGGGGTTGCATATCAATTGGACAAAGGCTGAAAAAAATAATGGTATGTGCATGTAATAGAATACTATTATGTCTTAAGAAATGATGAAAAGAAATGTTTTCACATATGAATATCTGTATGAACTGATGAGTGAAGTAAGCATTAAGCAAAAGAACAATTTATGTAAAACCAACAACATTGTGAAGATAACTTTGAAAAACTTAAGACCTCTAATCAATATCAACCTTGATTTCAGAGGTCCAATAATGAAATACGCTACTCTCTCCCTAAGAGGTGACAGATTCAGGGTGCAGAATGAGAAATTTGGACAATTGGCAGTGAGAATATTTTGTTTGACTACGCATCTTTGTTACAAGTTTTGTCTTTTTTTTAAATGGGAGATGGGACTGGTGAATGGGAAATAAACTAAATGCTTATAGTATTTGGAAAAAATAAAATAAAAAGCTTATTAAAAAGTGATTTCTTCATGCAAAGAACTGTCTTAAACAAAGAAACCATAAATAGCAAAGTATATTAAAATTGTATCTTGTTCTGGTTCTCCTGACACCACCACTTCTTCTAGTCAGTGCAGTAAGTTTATAAGTAGCCAGTATAAAAGGACAATAGAAGAAATACAGTTGCAAAGGGGAACCTATGTGTCAGTACAAACCAGACCAAAGATCAAAGTGTAACTTATCAATGATATCATATAGTAACTAAAGTTCATATGCTGGTAGTAAGTGCCAAATCAGTAGAAGCCATCTGGTTGCTGCTATCAGTATGATATGTAAGTCTGAGACAAGATCCAGATAGCTGCAATAAGAACAGCAGACTACCAAAAGTTGCTGATAATTTTGAGATGATGTGGACATGTTAACTTTCAAGTTTTACCAGATGATTTGGATATGTTAATTAACTAACCCCCAAGGTAGCACATATAAGAATCTGTTCCTCTGAAAACCCTTTTGAAATGAGACCTCCAACTCCTGCCCCTCCCCCCAAGTCAGCTTCCATCTCCTCAGGAGCTAAATGCTCCCAACTTGAATTCACAGTTCCATATGTTGCTTCTCCTCATTCTCATTCTTTTCCACATTTCTTCCTTTACTATCCCATCACCTGAACTCATACCATCTGACTCTGTACACCTTTCACTATTTATGTTTTCTGTGCTACTTGACCCCACAGCTTCTGTGCTTACTAAAATATGATTGCTGATCTGTTTCCCACAACCAGCTATGGATAGTACCCAAAGAACTAGATCTCCTATCTCCTTTCAATAAATTTATAAATTTTCAATTCAGTAATTCCTCCTCTCACAGAGCTCACATTCTGCCTAATAAAGGGGAGACAACACACACAGGAGGTTTCAGCTACATATACTGAAAAGGCCACTAGTTCTTAGAATGTAACAGTAAAGCAAGCATAATAAGACCCAATTCTGATTTTGAGCCATTTTACAGTGTCCAAGACTTAAGAGGATGAGAACTTTCTTTTTTTAGTTGTCAATATCTGTGGCTACTGAGAAATCAGCTACTGTAAACCACCAGGGCCAAGTCTCCATAAGTGTTGCCTCCCTGTACAAGGATTGTAAGGCAACTTCTATTTTAGAAGTTCACAAGCTTACCTAACCACTGACTGATAGTTGGTTGCTTTTGATATTTAGGATGATGGTAGGCTAGTGATATTGGAGATGCTGGACTCCCTCTCCACAGAGGTTTTTTCCCCCCTAGATCATAACTGTGGGGTAGATAGGGGTTTAATAAAAGGATTGGTTGGAAGTAGGATTGGCTCCTAGTAAGGAGAGGAAGATGCTACTATTACTAGGGCTTTTTGACATAGGATCCTCAACTGCATTCACCAGGGTTTACAGAGAGGTGACAGTTTAACCAAAGTGGCACATTCTGGGTTCCTGTCTCTCCCTTGAGATGACAGAGAAAGGAGATAGGTATAGAAGAAAAAGTCAGAAAAACAAGGAAACAATAAAGTGTAAAATGAAGAATAAGAAAGAAAATAGTGACATGACAAATAATTTAAATGGAAGGAATAATAAAAACATTTAAGTTGAATATAATGACCTATCTTAGTCAGAAAGAAGCATGAGTGCATCACTGTTCTTTGGGAAAGTGGGAGGGAACTGTGGATGTATAGCATACATTATTAAATTTGAATGATGTGTTGGTTAATTTTGCTGAACTGCTTTTCTTTCTTCCCCAGTTTGTAAAATTTTCAAATAAGATATGCCTGTCTGATTAGGAGAGGATGTATACTCTTCAATTATTTATATTTTCAAATATTCTTTTACCAGAATTTGGGCAAAATATTAAATAAGACTGTAATATTCATATTACTTCAAAATAACATTCTGCTTTCTAAAAAAAAGTTTGTTTTCTTTCAGGTGGGTGGAAAGAGAGTTAGAGGGAGTTATCTTAACTTGATTTTACCTTACCTAAATAAGTTCACAGTTCAGTGAACCATGCTAATGGATATATTATATTATACAACATAGCTCAGTTATGTGAGGATATTAAAGTGGCCATCTTTCTCATTAATACTGTGGCTTTAATCTCTAATTATTCTCTTACTTTTTCTAGTCACATCTTATTTTTAAATTTTAACTGCCTGTAAGGAAATTAGATATTTTAACAGCATCAAGTTTGTGATGTATAATTTTGAATGATTTCATATGAAAATACCTGAATGAGATTTTAATAATTTCTTCTTCAGCTTAATACTAAGAGGTTTTTGTGGTAACTTGTGGGTCAAATAATCCTATTCATGCATTTTTTATTGGCTAATTACAAAGTCATTACATCAGTTCTACAAAAGTCCTCAAGATAGTGTTACATCCTTTGTACAAGCTAGACAAAAAAGAGAAATACTTGTAGCCAGTGCTTTCCCTGACATATTTAATTCAATGAGATTTTTGTGGCAGATAATATTTTATTTCAAACATTTGAAGCTAGTCTCCTATCTCTTCAAGTCCTCACTGCTTTTTTTCTATGGTCCATTTTCTCTAAGCAGACTTTCTCTTTTGTATTTAAAACATATTTGGATTGAGCACTGGCCCTGGAGTCAGGAGGACATGAGTTCAAATCCGACTTCAGACACATGATACTTCCTAGCTGTATGATACTAGGCAAGTCACTTAATCCTAATTGTCTGTCAAAAAAAAACAAAAAACAAACAAAATATATGGACAAGTTGTGATCAGAAAGTTTTTGTGTGGAGAACATTTAAGGTAAGAAAAATCACACCTCTTGTTACCTGAAATTCTGATATCTCATCACCAACTGCCTACAAAGCAAATGCAACTGGATATCCCATGGGCAACTTAAACTAAACATGTTCAAAATAGAATCCTTCATATTTCCCTCCAAAAACTCTCTTTTTCCTAACTTTCCTATTTTAGATAAAGACAACACCATCCTTTCAATCACCTAGTTTTGCAACTTCAGCATGGTCCTCAACTTTTTATTCCTTCGTAACTCTCCTCACCATTTGTCTAGTCATCCAATGTTATCTCTTCTACCCAAAATTTTTCTTGACCATCCTCTTCTCTCATGACTTTCACAGATATCAACCTCGTTCAGGCACACATGATAGCCTATATGAATTATTGCATTAGCCTCCTCACTGGTCTCCATGCTTCATACTTCTCCAATTTCCAATCCATGCTGAATAACAGCTGCTAAAATGATTTACTGAAAGCAGAAATCTGATTTGTGGCTCTTTTGCCTTAAGAAGCCCTAGAAGAAAATATAAAATTCTTGGTTTGGAATGTAAAGTCCTTCCCTATGTTTCCAAATTTAACATAGAGCATTTCACTTCATATACCCTATGTTTTAGGCAAATTGGTCCACATTCCTGCTTTTCTTTGCACATGACATTTAGTCTCCCATTTCAGTGCTTTGTATAGCCTCCTGACCTCCTTGTCTTTTAGAATCTCGAGCTTACTTCAGAGCTCAGTGCAAGCATCTTCTACATGAAGATTATTTATTCTACATGAAGATGAGTTATTCACAGAGCTTCACTGTAGTCATCCCTGCTCTTACAACAATGTTGTGTTTATTTTGTACATATTTTATATTGCTTTCTATGTGTACTACTTGTTTTCCCCAAAGAATGTAATCTCCTTACTATCCTTCTAGTCTTTGTAAACTTAGCTCCTATCACAATGCCTGTACAGAGTAGGTTGTTGTTATATGTTTGGTGATTGATAGAATCCTCATAACTCCAGGGAATTCACAGTCTAAGAGGAAAAAAAGGATAAGGGTGAGTAAGAGGTATAATGGATAAAGCTCTAAATTTAGAGTTGATTCAAATCTGGCCTTAGAAATTTCTAGCTGTGTGATCCTGAGCAAGTCACTTAGTTTCTGTCTGCCTCAGGTTGCTCAATTGTAAAAATAGAGATAATAGTGATTGTTTTGAGGAAATGGGATATTTGTAAAATGCTTTGCAAATCTTATATGAATCCTAGCTATTATAATTATATCAATTTAATACTTATTATATAATTATATTAATTATATATATCACAGATATTATATATATAATTATATTAATTTAATATTCTTCTTCTACTATCATATATATGAAAATGTTCATATTATTTTGTTTTTAAGTGCCTAGTTTTTTTAAAGAAATAAAGATTTTCACATTTTACATGGGGAAAAAATATATATATGAAAAAGTTCAATTATGAATAAGAACTCACTTTCAGAATAATAAAAGCAAACTGTTCAAAAGTTATGTGAGCATTACTTTAATTATACAACTAAGTCCTGATTAGTGTGAATAAAGATTCTTCTGGCACTGTCCAACACCTAACACCCTATATCAAGATAAGGTCAAAATGGGTTCATGATTTAGACATAAAGAGTGGTATTATAAGCAAATTAGAAGAAAAAAGTATAGTTTACCTCTCAGATCTGTGGAGAAGGAAGGAATTTGTGACCAAAGAAGAACTGGAGCTCATTATTGAACACAAAATATGTGTTATGAGAATTCAAGCCATTCTCCCACTGATAAATGGTCAAAGGATATGAACAATATTCAGATGAAGAAATTGAAACTATTTCTAGTCATGAAAAAGTTCTCTAAATCACTACTGATCAGAGAAATTAAAATTAAGACAACTCTGAGGTACTACCATGTATCTTTCAGATTAGCTAAGATGAAATGAAAAGATAATGATGAATGTTGAAGGGGAAGTGGGAAAACTGGGACATTAATACATTGTTGGTGGAGTTGTGAAGGGATCTAACCATTCTGGAGAGCAATTTGGAACTATGCCCAAAGGGCTATCAAACTGTGCATGTTTTTTGATCCAGCAGTGTTTCTGTTGGACTTATATCCCAAAGAGACCTTAAAGGAGGAAAAGAGATGCACATGTGCAAAAATGTTTGTGGCAGCCCTTTTTGTAGTGACAAGAAACTGTAAACTGAATGGATGCCCATCAATTGGAGAATGGCTGAATAAATTATGGTATATGAATGTTATGGAATATTATTGTTCTATAAGAAGTGATCAGCAGGAGGATTTTAGAGAGGCCTGGAGAGACTTACATGAACTGATGCTAAGTGAAATGAGCAGAACCAGGAGATAATTGTACATGCAATAGCAAGATTATACAATAAACAATTCTGATGGACATGACTCTTTTCAGCAATGAGATGATTCAAACCAGTTCCAATGATCTTGTGATGAAGAAAGCCTACACCCAGAGAGAAGACTGTGGGAACTGGGTGTGGATCACAACATGACATTTTCACTTTTTTTGTTGTTGTTTACTTGTATTTTATTTTTTCTCATTTTCCTATTTGATTTGATTTTTCTTGTGCAAAAAGATAATTGTATAAATATGTGTGCATATACTGGATTTAACATATATTCTTACCATGTTTAACATATATTGGATTGCTTGCTATCTAGGGAAGAGGTTGGAAGAAAGGGGGGAAATTGGAACACAAGCTTTTGCAAGGGTTAATGTGGAAAAATTATCCATGCATATCTTTTGAAAATTAAAAAGCTTTAATAAAAATATAAAAATAAAATGTCAAACTCAAAAAACAATAAAAAATAAAGATTCCTTTGAAATGGTCAGCTTATTTGAATTCACATTGTAAATTCTCAATGGGCAGGAACCAATGACTATATTTTATATAACTTCAAATAGTGCAAACATAAATATTGCAAATGCAAAGTTTTGTTTGTCTCATCCTTTACATACTTCAGACCTTCAAGCTATTTTTATCTCACAAGAATAATACTGAACCTTCATCCTTTCTCTAAAGGCCAGTGATAGAAAATTGCCTAAGAAAAGTGGGAACTTAGTCAGAGAAGCCTTCATTTTAGGAGTAGCCTATTTTATTATGAGTCTTGGGCAGAATTGGAATAATTTAAGTAAAAAAGCATTTATTAGGCACCTATTATAGAATGGACACTATGCTAAACTCTAAGAATACAAAGAACATTTTTTGCTTTATATTCCATGTTAGATGTTTGAGAGATTTAGTTTTCCATTTATTTTAGGTATGTACATGTAAATGTTCCTCAATTTGATGGAACAGATATAATCTATGCTATCTAATGAATATAAACATTTAGTCATGTTATCCTGTGCAAGGGAAATGAAAAATGCAGTTCTCTAGTAAACAGTTCACATAACCAATCAAGGTAAGGTGAATTATACAGCAAGGGATACTCCTTTCTTTTGTGGAATGCTGTCTTCATACATCTCAAAATGAGTTCAATCCAGTAAATGGTAATTGTAAAAGTATTGAAGATAGGTTTGAGAATTTTGGTCACATTCATTTCTTTGCCTGTACGTGTTTGATTTCAGGGCACCATTATGAGCAAAGTATAAAAAGTGGGATGTTGTATCAAAAACACTAGATTTGGACTCAAAAATTCTAATTTAAGTCCCTGCTGTGACCTAATTTAAATATGACCTTTGTCAATTAAATTTATCCTTGTTAAAATGAGAACAAGATCTGCACTATTTACTATACCATGCTTCTGCAATAAATCTCTCCCAGTCCTCCTTCATTCAGTACCTTTCTTCCGACATTATCTCCAATTTATTTAGTATATTTCTTGGTTTTTACATAATTGTTTGCATGTTGTATCCACTATTAGACTGTAAGCTCCTTGAGGGAAATCACTGGGTTTTTTGTTTTGTTTTATATTGTCTTTGCATTCTTAGAGTTTAGCACAGTGTCCCTTCTATAATAGGTGCTTAATAAATGCTTTTTTACTTAAATTATTCCAATTCTGCCCAAGACTCATAATAAAAGGGCTACCCCTAAAATGAAGGCTTCTCTGACTAAGTTCCCACTTTTCTTAGGCAATTTTCTATCACTGGCCTGAGTATTTAAAAAAAAAAATAGGAAACTGTCTTTCTCCCAATCCCAACAATATACATTCCCAACTCTGAAGCAGGTAGGGAGGTGGGACAATGGATTTAACACTAGGTCTGGAGTCTGGAAGATCTGAGTTCAAATTCAACCTCAAATTCTTACAATCTCTTAACTTCTGCATATCTAAATTTCCTCAACTATAAAAAGGAAAATGGGAGCTAGAGCTAGTAATAATAGAACTTACCTCCTAGAGTTGTGAGGATCAAATGAGATATTAGAAATTAGTTATTTTTAATAATTAGTTAATGTTAATAATAATAAACTGTTATATATTAGAAAAAACATTAGTAAAAATAATTAGCACCTAGCACATAATAGATGCTTAAAAAATGCTTATTTCTTTCCCTTTGGGGGAATGGCATGACAGAAGAGATAGGAAAGGGGAAAATATTATATCTTCTGATTCAATTTCCATCCCTACACCCAAGTGAAACTCTCTCTTAATTACCTGTCTTCAAAGAAAGAAAATTCTGTTTTCTATGTATTTCAGGGGTACCCTTTACTTTTTGGCCTCAGATTAAATCTATTTTCTTTTCAATCCTCATAACCCTTGACTCAGTTGTCCATATGCTTTGTCCACAGGAATTCCTGTTCTCCTTTACCCTGTGTTGAGTCCTAGTTCTGTCCCTGCACTATAGGTTAAATCCACTTCAATATTATGCCTAATCTTGACAGATTCATGTCAGAATCATTTCCCATATTTCCCATATTTCTCTCCTGTCCCTACCCCTTTACTGTGCCTGATAATCAAAAGTGATCTATGTTATATCATTCTGATAGGGCAGATCCTAATCTCTCCTGACAATGGGTAATAGTAACCATCATACTAAATAAGATATTCATATGGATTTATGTTATCCTTCTCAAGTAATATATATGTGTAAGCGGGCCTGTATATATTATATAGGTAGGTGGCTGGCCATACCAATATTTCTACTTGAAGTAAGAGCTAATGGAATGTAAAATAAAATATTTCATTGCAACTTCACTATAGAGTTTGAATCCCTAGGTGATACTTGAATTCATGGCAAGAATTACTTTTTGTTTAAGCAAAAATCAACAAGACATTAAACCATTATGACATCTTTGGAGATATACTTCAAAAATTCTGCCTGGCTCAGCATTATTAGATAATCTTTAACTCAAATTGCAGGAAATATTTGAAATGCCATTCTAACAATTTCCAACAGAGAATATTAAAGAAGCATTAAGTTTCAAATACTTGGAGCAGAATGTTAGTTAATGACACCCTGGGCATTTTAAAGCTGGAAGGATTATAGGACATTATAGTATATTATTGAGGCTGCCTTTAATTCAATCAGCAACCTTTTTTTTTTTTTTTTAAGTAGTATGCTTCTGGGGGAAAACATTCATGAGTATTTTCTTAAAGTACAGTATAACTAAATGTAAAATTCTTCATGTAACGTAAAAATCCAATTCTTCATATAATTAAACCATATACTGTATATTTTTTTTAATTAAAACTTTTCTATACAGATTTTTAGGGAAGTTTTATTTAGTTAAAAATTGAGCAGCATGCTCAGAAACAACGGGCTTTAGATTGACTTCATTATAATTGTATTTTCATGTTAGATTATAAATTACATTACAAAATGACATCCACTTGAACAAGGTGAAATCCACTGAAATAAGTAACAGTGACCGAACATACAAACTCATTCTTTCTTCATCTGAAATGAAAGATTATGCTGAGTATGATAAGTAAAGCAATTTGACCCATATTAGGAAAGTGATTACACTATGAATCTCTTAAAGCTCCAAAAAAGGAACTCAGAAGAAGAGATTAGATAAAGATATGATTCTATTGCTTTAACAAATTACTTTAAAATAATATAGATAGGATTCTGAGAGTGAATGATTTCCATTCCTGCCATAGTAGTGTTCTCTCAGATTCAGAGTATCTTCTATTTAGTACTATACTTTTAAAACTAATTTTTTCAGTTGACCAAATAAAGAAAACTATGTGCCTAAACTAGAATTGAATACATTTATTTGATCCAGACATATTCAATACAGATATTTATTCAATTCAGGCATTTTAGGTCATTTGGAACAATGACCTAGACTTTCCTGTACATTTCTTCTTATGGGTTTAGTCAATGTTTTACGCCGTGAACAAAGAAAACAGGCTATGTGTGTATCTATATACATATATATGTAGAGATACGTACACATGTTATGGAGAGAATATTTTAAAAAGTTATTTTTTTCTTAGCAGTTATTTTTCCCTAAAATCTCATGCCACATGTGAAAGACATATTTACTCTGTTCTGCAATCTGAAAAAAAAAAAATACCCAAGTCCTTTTTAGTCATTGAGCACCCAGAAATCAAGTATACATTTCTCAGACATTGACCAGGACCAGGCCCTTCATGTTTGAAATAATTCCCAGACATCTTGAGAAAAGACAAAGGGACTAGAATTGAGCATGAGTTTTGTCAGGAACTTGAGGACTACATTACTTATTGACTCAAGTGTCTATCCTGACCTCCCTTATTGCTAATATCCCCAGCAATCTGGTGTTTAAAAAGAAAATAAACTGACTCTGCTGACCCAGCACAGACACCAGATTCTGCCAACAAAGGACTGTGGAGGGTGAGAGGTGCAAATAAATAATATTTACTTTTCCCTATGGCTGATAAATCTTTACCCCAAACTCCCCATGCCCTGTGATTCAAAGGCAAGACAAAAATATGTTTCTGCTTCCTGCTATTTTAAAGGCCTATATACTTCACTCTCCAATCCCTATTCTCCCCTGTACTACCATTCAGTTGTGCTGTCTAGAAACCCCATTCTATTATTAATGAACTCCCCTTTATGCCAGAATTTTTCCTTTCACACTCTTCTGACACTCACGAAACTCTTATTCTTTCTAAAACCAGTAGAGAATATGCTTTTTTCTCATACTCTCTAATTATCCAGTTTCAGGAAAAGTAGGTATATATCTTGCTTCTCATTGCCATCACTTAACAGTATCTCCTCATTTGAAGCTCACTATCTTTGGCCAGATCCCTGTTGTTATAATCTACCAGGATCCAGACCACTTTCCTTCCTGTCTCAAAGAGTTCAGTACCAAGCTCAGTCTTCCTTGCCACCCTGAATGCTTCCTTCCCACCTTAAATTCCCTTGCATTTATTTCTCTGTTCCTGGAGTATCCCAAGCAAAATGTAACCTCTTTAAGAACAGTAAATGATTTATTTTTGTTTCTGCAATAAGTCCTAGCCTATAGTAGATGCTTAATATTTGCTGAATTGAGTTAAAGAGAATGATACATTATTTGTTGAAAATGTAAATTTACATATATAATAAAGAGGTCCAAGGTAGGGAACTGACTGGTAATTTACCATTTGTTTCTACTATCAAAAGAATCTTTGCCAGTGTCTAGGGTTATTTCTTCTTTAAGGGGAAATCTAAAGTAATTGTTCCCCTTTGCTAAAGTACCTGATTATTTTTTAAGTATCTAATATTTGAAGGGGCTAGTAGCCTCTACATTTGAGAAAATTCTGTTTCAATGTAAAAAAAATATGGGCTTTGGAGTCAGAAGACCAAGGCTAAAATATTCTCTTTATCACTTCTTTTCTGTATTTCCTGGAAAAGTTGTTTGGGCCTCAGTTCTTTCATCTGTAAAGGAAGAAGGCTGGACTTGATGATCTCTAAGATCCCTTCATTCTAAATACAATTGAATTTTCTCTTTAAAGGAGTCTTTAACTAATTTGTTTACCCTTTTCCCTACTGATTGATCAAGGGATCTTCCCAAATAATTAAATTTTGATTAGTCTACTATCCTTATGATCTTCCTATTCTTTGTCTGAGTATCGGGTCTTAATGTTCATCTAGTATTTGAGCTTAATAAGAAAAAAAGATAAAATGTTTTAACATATAGGATTACTATTACTCCTTTCTTCAAGAGTGCATTATTATAAAGGGAATAATATATTTGAAAACAGAAGTATTCATTTAAGAGTATATTTCCAAGTTTGTTGTTGTTGTTGTAACCCCAACATTTCCCTTTTAATTCCACCTATCTTGGATGTACTTCTTGTACTTCTGTCATTAGCACTTTCTTGAATTGATATCTATTCCATTAAATGTACTCTTCTGTCCTGTGGCTCATGGCTCCTTGTGCCAGGCAACTCACTGAGCAGTCCTTATTAATCAATCTATCCCAACCCAGTATCTTATCTATAATGAGTCTGTCGCTTAGAAGTACGATGGGAAATACAAGTTTTTTTAACAGTTCTTGGGCAAGAGTGGCAACCTTCCTTGTTCCCAATCTTGGTTATTGGGAACTTAATGGTGTTATCACTATTCTTACCCAAGACTTTGAGGAATTCCCCCAAACAACTAGTCCATCAAAGACCTCCAAATGTCCCTATACTCCTTGGCCATTGTAGTTCTAGATAAATGCATTGCTTTGGACTACTTCCTTCCCTCTAAAGAAGGTCTGCACATCAAGTTGAACTACAGGCTGATCGATTCCTAGAAAAGGTCAGTTGGATGCTTGATCTTCATCAGCAGCTACTGTCAAAAGTTGGGGACAAGCTCCTGGGGATCTTCTATCCTGTCATCTTTCCTAATTGTTATTCTGCTTTTGGTACTTTATTTCATTTTAATAAGATTTATGTCTTCCAGACTAGCCTCAATCAGATTCCAAATGGCTTTACAGAAAGCCTATCAACCATACCTCAGCCTCTGGAAGAAGCATACCTAACTGGGTTCTGCTCTCCTCTGTCATGACTGGGATAGGCAGAGCCTTTATGTCCTTTATCAACTTGAAGCAGTTATGGAAAAAGAGACCTTCATTCCTAGCCCCAAATGCATTTGCGTCCCAGTTCTTTAAGTAGGAAATAATGGAATCTTAGTTGCTGTCCTAACCCCAATAATCCTTACTTTCTCTCTCTCATGGATTTTATTAGAATAAAAAAAACCCTTTACTTTTTACCTCATTAGAACAAAAAGGCCTTTAATTTTTTTCCATGCATACCTTATCTGAGATTGTCCAATCAAAATCTCCTGATATTCTATTTTTCTACTCTGCCCAATTCTCCCCTTTTTTTTTTTTAACTTTCCGTTTTCTATATAAATCCTTGCCTCATTCTCCTGGTTGCCCCTCTCATATGGAGGAGGCCTGCAAAGTACAACATCTCTACCCTAAATAAATGCCCATGTTTAATTTTGAAGGGAAAAGAGAAAATCTACACAATATACTTAGACCATCCTCTAGGTTTAAAAAAAAATCTCACAGTTAACAATGCAGCACTTGTGAAGAAAAACAAACTTTTAAGGGCTCTGATCAATATAATGAGCTAGAGATGAGCTAGAATAAGGAGACTTTAGGCAGGTTCTTCATCACCAGGTGAGGGGATAAAAATCTGCACTTGTGTTAAAGGAGAGATGGGGATGCATTCAAGAGATATTGCTAAAACAAAGCTGACAGGACTTGGCAACAGATTGGATATGGGAAGGGGAAGAGTTGAGTGAGGAATCAAAGATATTTGAGGTTGTAAGCTTGAGTGACTGAAAAAAGAAGGGCATGGTCTCAACAACAACATGGAAATTTGAAAAGGGGGAGAAAAATAATAAGTTCAGTTTTGGACATATTGAATTTAAGATGTCTACAGGATATCTAGCTCTCCATGTTTAATAAGAAACTATATTTAAGTCTGGAGGTTAGAAAAAAGATGAGAGCTGAATCAATAGATATAAGAAACATCAGCATAGGAATACTTAAAACCATACTTGTGGGTGTTCTAGAACACAGGTGGACAATGTCTAGCCTGTGGGATGCATAATCATTTTCTTTGAAATCATTTTCTAAGGCAATCACAGGTGATGATAAGCTGAAATTTAGGTACAATAACCTTCCACTACTTGAGTTCTATAAGTTAATGATTTTGTATGACCTGCAAAAGATGGTATAAGGATCCAAATAGCCCTTGGCAGAAAAAGGTCTCTTGCCCCTAGAATAGAGAGAAAAATAAAATGAGTCAAGGGCAGAGCCCTGTGGGACACTGATTGTTGGTGATCATAAACTGGATGAAGATCCAGCAAAGGAAACTGAAAAGAAGCAGTCAGATAAGTAGGAAAAAAGCAAAATAAAGCAATATTTTGAAAACCTAGATATAAGAGAGTGATCAAATGTCAAAGACTAAAGAGTGGTCAAAAATGATGAGTATTTTTAAAAGCCTTTAAAGTTAGCAATTAGAGATCTTTAGTAACTTTTGAGGAAATAGTTTCAATTGAATGAAAAAGGTTGGAAACCAGATTTATAGAGCATTAAAGAGAGGAATAGAAATAGCGACAACTGTTATACACAGTGTTCTCAAAGAATTTACTCACAAAAGGAAGAAGAAATAAGGGATAAGTTAGTATGGATAAATAGATCAAGTGGATTTTTTGAAGGTGACATAAGCATATCAGTAAGCAAAGGAAGCAGTCACTAGAATGGGAGAGACTGAAGATACCTAAGAATTGGGATTACAGAAGGAGCAATCTGCTGGTGAAAATAAAACGGAATGGGATCATCTGTGCATATGAGTATGTAATGGGGTTTGCATTGGTTAAGAGAATTACCTCCATGTGAAACAAGGGTGGAGGTGATTGTGGCAAAAGGCATATGGGTAATGTGAAAAGAGATCTCTGTGAATGACCTCAAATTTTCAGAGAGACAGCGAGAGAGAGAGAGGGAGTAGTTTATGGTATAAGTAAATTAATTAAGGAATTGTATAAAGATTGCTTGATAACAATAAAGGCACTGTAGAAGGCACTGCTCATTTGATGGAGAAAGGGAAAGTAGAGGAAAAAGGAGAATGGGTAATATACACACATCAAGTTCTTATGTGAGTAACAAAGAGATAATGACCCCTAAGAAGGGATGCAGGAGAATAAGGGAGATGACATAAGTGAGAGATATAAAGTGGGTAAATGAGAAGGGAGGATCAAAACCACATGAAGAGGAGTTTTTGAGTCTTATCAAGTTAACTAATAAGGTTTTTTTTTTTTTAACCACTAAAACAACTTCACAAGTCTCTGAGAGGTTTAATTGATTATTTTCTATTATCTTTTTAACTTTACATATTAATGTAATATGCATGCAAGAAACACAATGTAGAAATGTGTATCAACTAAAAGTTCACCAAATAATTTAGCTAGTAGTAAAGAAAATACCATAAAAATAAAATTGTAAATTATGTAAAGAAAGAACACTAAACATTAAGCAAACATTTTGAGAGCTAAGAAAATGTATCGATATTTATAAATTTAAATTGAGCTTAAATCCTCTGTTTAAAGGTCACTTCCAATATTTCCCACTACAATAAACACAGTTGCTTCATTAGCAGGTGAGAAAATAAGCACTTTCCTTTTTCATACAATACAAATATCAGTATTAAAGGAGAAGAAATCAGTAGTTACCGCTTTTAGTTTCTTTTCCAGTTGAAATTGGAAAATCAAGTTTACAAATATTTTGGATAACGTGAACATTTTTGTTCAGTTTTGTAACACCTATTAACATTTCCTTCTCCAAAGACCCTCATGAAAGCAGTTCATATAGTGCAGATATCCTTTTGGACAGCATCACTTCTAAATAAAATTTTAAGATATTAGTTAACTAAAACTAATCTCAACTAACTCAAACTTTTACTGTTTCCTCTCATTGTCGTCTCAAGAAGACGTCTCTCTTGATTACTTTTGCAGGGGAGAATTTTAAAAGTGATCAAGAAAGTCCTTCCCCTCGCCACGAAAAGAGGTCGAGGGTACCTAGAATGGGCAAATTCATTTTGGGGAAGCCTGAAGTCGTAGTGGTGATCCTAAGAACTAGACTGACGAGGATGTTAAAGTTAATGGTTGAAGTTAGAGTGGGCTGAGGCACACGTGAGGTGGGAAAGTTGTAAGGATAACTTCTAGGTCTAGATCAAATTTCTAAATTCCCCCTGTTTTGACACAATCTCCGGGAAGGGCAAGCTGACACCTCTTCACGCTTAGTTGGGCTAAGAAATAGGGTTGCACATGGCTCTAGGGAAGCAGCAAGATCAGTCAGTTAAGTCAAACAGTATTTATTAAAGTCGCCAAGGGTTTCCTTGCAATCTGGGAGCTAGAAATCTCTTGGCTGGGCCAAGCCGAACCAGACAGAAAAGGGGAGGATAAAGAATCAAGAGGCAGCCCACGAGGAGGGTCCTCGCACTTGCTTACCTGTCCCCGGAGTTGAGGGAGGTGCTGGGGCCCCGTTTCCCTGGACTTGCCTCAGAGAACCAGCTCCCGCACACTTCCTCCCCTCCTCCTCGACACTAATCAGTTACTGGGGGCTGCACCCTCCCCTACGTTCCCCTTTGCTTCCAGCAGGGAAGAGGCTCCCCAGACCAAGGGCTTTTAGAGTTTCTTCCAATCACAGAGCCGGAAAGGGCGCAGGGGAGAATGACGTAGCCACCGCTTCCCGCTGGTACCTAGAATCCAACAAGGTCTCCCGCCGCCCCGTCGCTTAGCAACTAGCCAAGCCCGAACCTACCCCCCTCCTCCTCTCCCCCCCCCCCCAGCCCTCCCGTAGCTGTCCGCCCACTCAAATGTTTGACCGCTCGGCACCAAAAGATGAGTTTCCGGGTTGAGTGTGCTTGGCGCAGCGGAAGCCCACACATAACCTCCAGAGAAGAAAGTGTCCTAAACGATTCGCAGGACATCGCGTCGCCAAAGGGGCTGTCACTCCCTCCCTTTTCTACCCACCTCCCTTCTTCCCGCCAATTGCTGAGTGCCATCAAGGCGTCCTCTAAATCTTTCGACTCAATCCATCCGCTTGTTAGCTCCCTCCAATCAAGGAAACCCACAGGCGGGACTATTTGGCTCTGAAATGAACAGCGCAGGTAGAACAGTCAAAAGATAAGCGCTATGCCTTTCGGGAATTGTAGTCCTAAAGCTAAATGAAATGCTACCGGGCTGGGACAGTATAAGGATAGCGAAAAACTACACACCCAGAGGCCCTGGCAACTGGGATTCGCTCCTCCTTCCGGCTAATATCTCCTGTCCTCTTGGTTGCGTGCAGCTGCAGTTAGAGGTGACCCGTGTGGTTGGCAGTAGGTTAGTCTAGTCGTCGGTCGCCGAAGTTGTCCACTTTCAGCCATGGTAAGTGTCCAGGCCCTTGGACTCCCCTGTTAGCTCTTTTACTGATAGCGGGCCTCAGGCCTGGTTGGCTTTGAAACATAGGGGTGGGGGGGAGGAAAAAAGGGGGAGACAGCTGTGCAAGGTCGCTGCCCTTTTCCCCACCTCGGAAGCTTAAACCTTGGAGATCTTGAGGTCATTTTCTTAAGACCATTTAAATGACTCTGCTAGAGAAACGATTTCCCATACACACACCTGGAGGAAGGCTTCCCAGAGTGAGAGACTCTCTTGTTACCTGGGACCCCTTCTCACCAGGTGTGCATTTTCATTCGTCTTGGGATACTGCAGTCATGATCTATAAGAAATGACTGAAGGTTATGCTCCCACACCCCACCCTTTGGACACAGCTGAAAAATCCAGCCTGCCAAAAGGGAAGATTTGCCTATGTCCTTTACTCTTAAAATTATAGTTTTATCTTATTTCTGTAATTTTGATAAAGACGAGGGTGACTGTTCCTGTGGGAAATCTTTGGCTTCACAAATTGAGGAGGTGGTTGTGAAAGTGGCGCTTCCAGGTGCCCCAGATTAAGATCTACATTTGTGGGTGGAAACGTTCAGCCATATCTGATTTCACAAATGTAACCAGAATTATGATCCGGTGTCTAATTTGTATAAGTCTAGGACATGTATTGGATTCTTAATATCACTATCTAAAGAGAAGATACATATGCTGTCGACGACCCGTTTGTTACAAATCTGGAAGAAACATGTTTTAAATTCGATGCCCTCTAATCTCCCAAGATCTTGAGCTGTGGTTTCTTCTGATGGAAGGACAAAGGGCGGGGAAGGAGTCGATGTTAGTCTGACGTCGTCTGATCTGCATGCTCCTCTGGGTGATGGAGTCCTAACAGAAAATGGGGTTCCTGATATTAGTTATAGAACGAAACCTAAAATTCCTACTTCCATTGTCAGATTGAACATCCTAAATGATTGGTATGGTGATATTCATCTCAGTAATTGATTGAAGGAATTTATTATAGAAATAATTTTTATTGTCAAGTAATATAGAATTATAAAGCTTGAGAATAAGGGGATTTTAGTGATTATTTAACTATTCATTTTATAGATGAGAAAACTTCAGGGTGATTTTGTAACTTATCCCAAGGTCATATAGCTACTAATGACAGACTTACTCTTTGGTCTGGTACTCAAGACTGAAGGAAACTGTTGTGCAAATGATATTTTTATTTTAATAGAAGAAAAGGAAAAGACAAGACAATTCCTTTGGAACTGAAAGATTCCAATCGCTAAGGTCCTTTTATAAGTACAAAAAAATCTAAATATACAGAAAATTTTTAACCTAATTCCTTGCAAATATATCATTGGAACAACGCAGTGTTTAATTCCTTGAAGGTCATTCTGGTGCAGAGATAAAGCAAAGAAAATATAGTTGAAAGGACTACAGTTCAACTCTCTTCAATTTAAGATGGAAACAGAGACTAAGGAAGTAAAGTGATTTGCTTAAGATCATCTAAGTAGCAGATCTGTGATTTGAACCCAGAATCCTTTAACTCCAAATCCATACTATATTCTATACCCCCCACAAAAATCCCGTGGAAGATGGGTAATTTTCAGAACTGTAGCTAGATCTCACATGATTTAATTGTGCAGTTCAAGGTAATGCATGAAGAGAACTTAGTGGAAAAAAAGGAACTAAACAAGTTTTGTACACAGTTCATAGTTGAATTTATTTAAAGAGGAAATGTGTTGTTGGTACCTATTTGTGGCTCAAACAGAAAGGAGTAAGATGAAAGTACAAATGAAATTGCTTGTTATTTTGGGTACTTTCAAAGAAAAACTGAAGATAATTGGGAAGAAAGGGTGATTTATCATAGGAACACATTGTTGGCCTGTTAGCTTCAGGAGCCACAAACCTGTCCTAAAGGATATATTTTTATGAAAACAAAAATTAATATTGCCTACATTCCAAGGAAGGTCATGAGTTCCATGCTAAATACAGAAAGATATTCTTAATTTAAATCATGGAAGAATGCCCAGATAGATTACTATTATTTGTTCTGTGTTCCACTACTGACCAAAAGAAAATGAAAAGAATATCAACTCTATTTTCTTTTTTAAATCCTATTTTACTTTTTCTTCAAAACTTGTGATAGTACTTATACAACTTTTGTCAAATTGGGAATATATTATATATGTTATAGTTTATCAAATTGGATTAATGGAAAGATTAAAAGAGATCTTTCTATTTGGTTTTATAACTAAGAACTCAAAACTATTTTGAAGTGACAGCAATGGAAATTTTACTGTGCATTATTAAATTGTTCAAATGCATCATGGATCCCTATTTTTTAAAAGAATGATATTAAACAAGAGCATATGGTCAATTTTGTTACAAATTCTTAGCCATACTCGCCTTGAAAACTGAAATTTGTCATAAAAATTTATTAAGCCAACAGATTGTCAAATACTTTGTAAATGGTCACTTTCAATTGCCTAAATCAGAAGGAGGGATTGATATGCCATGAAATTATGCAGGAAATGAAAAATCAGATATTAGAATTTTCTGAAAATGGTAAAACATTCAGAATAAATAAATTTGACCCAATTTTTTTATTCAAACCAATTTTTGAATATCAATAACATATAATAATAAGTATCAACCAGTAAGCATTTGACTCCTCATTCTAGTATCCCAGTATAGTCTTGTGCAACTTCTTGGAGCCTCATTTTACCAGTTTGTAAAAAGAGGAGGTTAAACTAAGTGACATTTGAGAGACCACTAGCTTTGGAGTTATTTAGAGGTTCTAGATTTGAGACTTCACTCTACTTCTTCATTCTTGTTCTTGCTGGTGTGTGACAGAGGAAAAGAGTCCTAGGTGAAGATACAAATAATTTAAGTTCAGTTCTTTGCTCTGCCACCTACCCAAGCTGTGTTAAAACAGCCATCCCTGTTAGCCCTGTTTCCTCACCTATAAAATTAAAGGGGTTAAAATAAATGATCTCTCAGAACAAAAGATCCTCTATCTAATTTTGTGACCTTGAGCAAGTAATTTCATATCTGTAAAAAAGTTATACTATATGATCTTTAGGGTTTTTTTCATAGTGAAATATACTTATATCTCTGTTAAAATAATTTGCCCAAAGACAAAAATAAGAAAGCTGTCTGAAGTAGAATTAGGACAGATCCCTTCAGTGCCAAGTACTTCAATTTTGATCCATACTCACAGCATGTGATCTTGTTAAATTTAGCTTTATTATTCAGTCTCTAATAATCTGTCTGACTTTATAATTTAACGCTTTCATCCTCTGTTAGAATGGAACATATAATTTTTATTTTATTTGCTTATTGAAATATATAATATCCTTACCTATCAAGATTGGTTTCTCAATAACTAAGTGCTACAAAAACCCTTAGTGGATAACTTAGCGCTTGATAAGCGTTAAGTCCCTGTTCATTAGGGTACTCTGACTCTTTCATAATGTGAACATTTTTTAAGTTTTGATGGAGGAAGGCAGTAAGCATTTATACTGTATCTACTGTGTGCCAAGCACTATACTAGTACTTTTTCAAATGTTATCTCATTTAATCCTCACAACAATCCTGTACAATAGGTGGTGTTTTCCCCATTTTGCAATTAAGGAAACTAAGGTGAAGAAAGGTTACAATTAAGTGACCTGCCCTAAGTGTCCCACAGATCTCAGGCTCTATACTCTATGCCACCTATTTTCCTTTAGCTGAATTACACTTCATCTGGGAATCTTGAATTACTAGCAGTTATAGCCCAAGCTTTATCATGAATCCCAGATTTCTCAACACTCAATGTTCTAGAACCATTTTGCTTTAAGAGGAACCTTTGAGATCATCTGGAATGATGGTTCTTAAGTTATATAGTCCAGCCACTATTAGGGCTCCTCAAATCCCTTCCAGAGAGTACCTAGTCAAAAACATTTTCATTGCTAATATGGCAAGTACTTTTAGCACATAAACAAAAGCTCTTGGGGATGGATGTCCTCAATAATTTAAATAAACCTTCTCAGGGGTCCTGACATCAAAAAGCTTGAAGACTACTGATCTAATCCAATTGAATCATTTGATAAGTAAGGAAATTGATACCCAGAGAAATTAATTGAGTTGCCCAAGATCACCCCAGTATTAAAGTTATGGGATCAGAACTAGAAACCTAGATCTTTATGATTCTTAAGCTCATCCTCTTCTACTTGTTGCAGATTAGAAATCTTTCATTATTTTCATAAATGGTAAATCTATTCTAATTAACAAACATTTTGAAATAACAATTCTCATTTTATCAGATGTTTGTTATTTGCTTAATTATGATTTTCACAAAATTATCATTTAGATTTTTCTCTTCCATTCTATCCAGATTCTGGAATGTAGCATTTAGGGAAGTACAAGAGAATGGCAAGAACCATCATATCTCTTCTTGATTCCTCAATCCTAATTCATAGACTAATGATATAAATGAAATGATATGGTCACTCTGTTTCAGGAACAGAAATGTCACATTTTTCAAAATTTGGAAGGCTTGAGGAAGAGGTTAGGTTAAGACTCAGTTTTGAACTTTACCCTCTTGTCCAGCTTTTCAACTGGAACAAGTTATTTTACCTCTTTTTATAACTTAGGCCTCACTTTAGCACTTACCTAATAAATCGCTGTGGAATTCTCATCTCTGGAGATCCCTCTCCAGGGAGTGAGTTTCCCCATGCTGAGTAAATCACAAATGATTCTGCCCTAGGAAGTGGATATTTGGAAGGAAGTGAGAATATGGATGACATTTTGAAAAAGATTAATGTGTGTATAATGTATCTTATCCAGGAATATATTACTTATCATTTGGTTTGTTTAGTGTGGAAGTGTGAAGGCCTGAGAAAATTCAAGGGAAAAGTCTTTTTCTGGATTTTCATTTGAGATAAGGAATTCCTGGTCTTTAATAAGTTTGAGAACCATTTTTAAAAATGTATAAACAATTAAAATTTTCAGTATCTTTCCATCAGAACTTACAGCAAAGTAAAATAGAGCAGAATTCTTTCCCAACCCATGGTTAGAATATTATAGTAATGAAAATATGTTTGGGATTCTTTGTGTGCCACCCTGTTTATGACCACAGATGGCACTTCTAATACAATTCTCCTAAATGGATACCTTATTTCAGAAGAGGAACCAGACCAGAGAGAATATATATATCATTAGAGATTCATGATAATTACTAGAAACATTGAAGTACATAGGCTATTCATGGATCATCTTTGAATAAGAACAGTATATTAGAATGTTTTCATAAGGACTTAAGTTACATGATAATATATCTACATATGATGATGTTTATATTATATATAATATTGTTCTTTTCCTGTTTTCACAAAGAGGCAACTAGATGATTTAGTGACTAGATTGCTAAGCTTGGAATCATTAAGAACTGAGTTCAAATGTAGCCTCAGACGCTAGCTGTGTGATCTTGGACAAATCTTTTAACTTCTGTCTGCTTTGGGTTCCTCAGCTGTAAAATGGGGGTGATAACATCCCTTTCTGAGCTATAAAATTATCAGGAGAAAATACAAAATTTAGTTTTTAGCATCCAATTTCTATCTTCTAGCTAATTGGTTGTCGTAAGTAATCTTGAACCTATGAAAACTGATAAGAGCCATTGAAGAAAATGTGAATTATTTTCATTAAAACCTGTCTGTGCAAGTAACCTAGTGTTTCCAATGTAGTAACAGAGGTAGGAATTTTTTTTTGTCTCTGATGCTTTAACTTTCAGATCATACTATAGAAGGCAATATCACCATGTAAGTCTTCAGCAACCCCTTCCTAACACTTTTTTTACAATAGTCCAAGCAAACATGCAAGTCTGTTTTCCTCCTTCCACAAAGTGGAAGGTGTCCTGTTCTACCATGGGAGAAATTCTGCTTGAAAGTTAAGTTATATAAACCTTAAATGTTCCACTAAAAATCCTTTGAAGTGTATATAATCTTTCATGATATGCTTAATGAAATTTCAGTCTAATAAGCATTAAGATTATAATAGTATCTATTGTTATATATGCTCACAAAGATATAAATACCTGCACATATGAGTATATAATGATGGTTATAAAAGATTGAATATGTAATATTACTAGAGTAAAGTATCATTAACTGAAGTATAATTTGTGTATTGTTTTTTTTTAAAGGGTGAACCTGTCAGAGTCTTGGTAACTGGAGCAGCCGGTCAAATTGCGTACTCTCTTCTTTATAGTATTGCTAAGGGAGATGTCTTTGGGAAAGACCAGGTAAGACTACTTAACAAATTTTATTTAATCAAGTTCTATCAAAGTGTTCCTACTTGGCTTTACTCTTCCTTAATTTTTTTGAGGACACAATGCTTATAGGTGAGAAAACTAAGTCTAAAGGTAATAGAGTGATTGATTCTGTGTCACACAGTTAATAAATTGTAAGGATTTGATTTAAAACCCAGGTCTCCTGACTGTTCTCTTGCTCTTTCCTTCTAATGAAATATAATGATGTATACTGTAAAGGACTATGTAAATTGAAGCTATTGTTATTAACCAGTTGTCCTTACCTGGGCATTAGCAATAAGAGAGAAAACAGCTAATTCACTCATTAGGTAAGAGTTTGCTTTTATAAAATTGCTAAATGGGAACCTTGAGTGGTTCAGAAGTCTCAAGTTTAAAATGTTTAGTAACTTCTACAAATGTTTTAGCCTCCTCATGGCCAAATAACTGTTGAAATATTGTTGTAATGGAGGTAAATGTGTTTCATTGTAAATTTCAGACTGCAAGGAGTAATGGAACATTGTTTTCCTATATTGTAACTTTTGATCTTTGTTATTGTATATCCTAAACAAATCTATTTCACCTCTATGTGAAAAAGTATCAGAAAGTATCATCTTGTAGAAAGTGCATACTTACATGTGTGTGGATGGAACTAAATAATCTAATTCTTTTGGGATACTATAAGGCTAGACATGTATGCATCAGAACCACACTCATGTAACGCCATTTCCTTCCATGTTCTGAAAAGATCAAAGACATCTGGGTTTGGGAAAGGATAAAATAACTACTACAGGAAAACTTGTAATTCAAAATTCATTACCACACATTAGTATATCCCAGAAACCTATTCAAAAGCATTTCATTGGAATATATGGATGCAGATATAATATGTTTACTATTTTAGAGAAACCCAGTTCATTGTAAGTGCAGAGCATTGATTGAACAGGTAACATGACAAATAACTTTTAAATTTTCAGTATCTTTATTCTCCCCAAGAGCTAAATTAAGAGTTTCTGCTGTTTTTATTCAATGTTCTTTTGTATTATTGTCTGAAGCAACATGTATCTTTAAAAAAAAAAGTTTTGAAATTTAAAAACGTTCAGAATCTCCCAACTTCCCTCTCCCCCCCAAAAAAAAATCAAAATAAGAAGGAAAATCTTCCCCAAATTCACTAGGTTGGGACTGAAAAAATTCTGATAAGTTCTGTTTGTTTTCTGTTACCTTCAAAATCTACTTGAAATTCTGTTGACTTTTGGCCTTATTTTTCTTCCATGACTGTTTTCCTTTTTAAGTAGTTACTGTATTATGCAGGTCTAGTTTTAATTTTATTTTTTGTCACCTCGCATAGCTTTTTACTTTAACTTGATAACATTCCATTAACATATTATGTTTTTCAGTTATTCTGGAGTAGTTGGGCCTATGAAGTGGTTTTTAGGTTTTAGTTGCAAGTGGAGCAAATATGAATACTTTTGCACAGATTGAACCTTGTATGTTGTCTTTGGAATCCAGTCCCAGCAACAACTGAGCTTGGTCAAAATGTATGATCAGTTTTCTAAGTCTTATTGCAAATTACTTTATTACTTTCCAAAATATTTGTTCTAGTCTGCAGCCCACTAACACTATATCAGAATTCGGGCTTCCCCCAAAACCCTGCCAAGATGAGATTTTAATCACTTTATTGCTTTTTTTGCCACTTTAGTGGGTGTAAAGTAATTGTCCTGATTTGCATTTCTCTGATTATTAGGAAGTTTTGAGTTTCATACTGTTAATAAAGCTCTGTGTTTTTCCTTCATTAATTGTCTTAATATCTGTTAGCCATTATTCCATAGAAGATATGTATTGTTAACCTAATAAACATCAAGTTTGTTTGTTTTTAATAGATTCTGGACATTGGATTTTTTTTTCTGAATCATTTCTCCAGATATGCTCCCTCCAATGTGTCAGATTTTTTTAAAGTCCTTATCCATAGTTGAAACAAAGATATTACCCTATGAATTATTATGACTATGTAACTCAGTAAAATGACATATTTGTATTTGGACTAAGCCAATTAAACTGTTAAGTTTGTTTTGAGGAATACTCTATTATAGACTAACTAGAAAAATTGATGAGTGTGGAGAATAGCACTTAAATTCGTATGCAAAAACATTTGTTATTATTTTATCAGGATGTAACTTAAACATTAGAGTACTTTCTTTTTTGTTGGCTAGGCTCTTGTTCTTGTCTTGTTGGATATCACCCCCATGATGGGTGTGCTGGAGGGAGTAGTAATGGAACTGCAAGACTGTGCTCTTCCTCTTCTGAAAGGTCAGTACCTGGACACAAAGTATCTCTGTAGTAGAACTGTATCTGTTTCAAAACAAATTCAAATTCAAAACAAATTACCTTAGTTTTTTACTAAAGTGTTTAATCTCAAAATAGTACTAGATTGTGTATTACAAATGAACAGACTGCTAAAGGGGTCTAATCAGAATGCATCAGTGATAGGAGCAATCACATAATATCAGAAGTAGGAGTGATTTTATCATTGAATTCCCTCATTTGCTAGAAAAGAAAATAAAAGCCACAGAATCCATTTAATTGTTTATTAAGCAGTGATCATTTTCCAGGTACTGGGGATACAAAGAAAGAAGAAAAACCCTCTGCACTATGGCTCCAGGTTCATCATTCCAGCCTTATTTCACATCATTCCTTTAAAAATTCAATATTCAGTCCAGACTCTAGAGCAGGGGTCCTCAAACTACGGCCCACACGCTAGATGCAGCAGCCGAGGACGTTTATCCCCCTTACCCAGGGCTCTGATGCTTCTTTATTTAAAGGCCCACAAAACAAAGTTTTTGTTTTTACTGTAGTCCGGCCCTCCAACAGTCTGAGGGACAGTGAACTGGCCCCTATTTAAAAAGTTTGAGGACCCCTGCTCTAGACCATTAACTGTACTCCAGTTGTAACATTGTTCCCTGGCTCTGTGCACAAGCTGCCCTCCTCATTTCTGCCATTGTCAGTACCATTTATTCCTTACTTTGTATCCAGATTATCTGAGGACATGTTTTATCCCTCCAGTAATTATAAGCTCCTTGAAGGCAGAGTTTTTTTAATGGGTGCTTTATAAATATTTGCCAATGTGATGTCATTTACTCTGATACTTCCAGGATCTAATTTTGTAAGGTGGGTACTTCTACCATAAATGCAGATTGCTTCTGTACCACAGAGTAGATGCTTTTGAGTGCTAGGCTAAGAAATTCAAGTTTTAACGTTAAGGTGATAGAGAATACTTGAATAGAAGATTGGTGGGGTCAGAATTGTGCTTAAGGTTCTTGGCAGTAGTTTTTGAGGTTAGTTTACAAGGAGAGAACGTGGAATGGAACAGGAAGATCAATGAAAAAGTTACTGTAATAATATAAGTGGTAAGGAGCAAAAGATGAGTATTGGACATGATTGGAGAGAAAGGAACAAGTTCAAAATATATTCTATGTATTAAATTGACTAGATTTATAGGGCAGAGGAAAGCAAAAATGCCTCCCACATTTCTAAACTTGGATGACTGGAAGACATTTGAGTGGGAATGAGGTAAAAGAAAATGGATTCCATTTTTGGCCATATGAGTTTTAAGCTACTGACAGGTGGAAGTATCTGTTAGACCTTGAGCCGTTAGGGACTAGATTTCAGGAAAAAAGTTTGTGCCATATATGTATAGATTTTAAAGTCATGTGGATAACAATAATTGAATTGAATTGAATTCATGGAAATTGGTAAGATTGTTTAAAAAGAATGTGAAGAGAAGAGAGGCCTGGGGAAACCTACACTTAGTGAGTGGGAGCAGGATTTGAAATAAGTAAGGAGACTGAGTAGGGTGGTCAGAATCAAGAGAGGGAGTTTCATAGGAGCAAAGTGGTCAGTAGTATCAAAGCAGGAAAATCTAGGGGTATGAAGAATGAAACAAGTCCATTGAAATTAACAGTCAAAATTATTGATAATTGCTAGAAATGGTTTCAGTACAATTTTGTGTTTAGAAACCAGTTATTAGGAAGGCTAAAAAAAAAAAAATTGATGAGGTGAGAGGGGAAAGAACAAGCATAAATCATTGGTCTCAAAATTTCTTTGAGTTTATGCCCCAAACATAACTCCCACAAAATCTACTGTAATATTTGTATGTTATGAACTATATATAAATGTAGATACTATAAAAGGATGAAATAAAGATGAAACAAAAAATTTATTTCATTTATAGTAAAAAAAAAAATCTTTTTGCCTGAATTAAGGGATTTAAGAGGCATCTACTATAGTTTCATTGGATGTAGGAGAGGGAGGGCAGGTTGGCCAAGGCCAGAAACTGCTAAGGTAGATTGATGAAAAGATGAAGAACAAGAGTTGGCAGGCCTGGGATGGCCCCCTGATTTCACCCCAAGGAGAAGAGTACTAGTGACTGCTAGTTGACCATTTGGATTTATTTCAGTGCTAATTGTTTCTTCACATACCCCTATAGATTGTCCTGCATGACCCCTGCCATATCCATACCTCCATTTGGAAAAATGTATTGTTAGTGAAAGGCTAGGTGGGAGGGGTGAGGGAGGAGAAGGAGAAAAGAGAGAATGTGAAAGGTCAAGGTGATGGGAGGCATAAATTAGTAGATTTTGCTTTTAATTTTAAGGATAGAAAGTCCAATTTTCTGAATCCTGTCTTTTTTTCCCCATATTCTTATATCCCTCTATAGCCAACCAATGCATGATAGTAAAATGAAAGTGTTGCAAAAGTGAGGGTAGATTCTTTTCCCATCAAATCCCATAGATGTTAGTTTCTAATGAGCTTTCCTTTTTGTTTTATCTTACTCACAGAGGTCATTGCAACAGATAAAGAAGAGGTTGCCTTCAAAGACCTGGATGTAGCAATTTTGGTTGGCTCAATGCCAAGGAAGGAAGGCATGGAGAGAAAGGATTTGCTTAAGGCAAATGTGAAGATTTTCAAATCCCAGGGACAGGCTTTGGAGAAATATGCCAAAAAGTCTGTTAAGGTGACTAACTGCATCTTTTTTTTTTTTTTTAAGCTTGAAACATCTTGCTTTCAGCAAAGTAGATAGAAATGTTTTTTGAAGATCTTCCCAACAACTTGCCTTTATGTTGCCCAGTGGGTTAGTAAAATACAGTTGCAATATTCAAATGTGCTCTAATTTTTTTTTAATACACTATTTCTTTTTCACTTTGATTTTCATCATATTGGGGAAATCCATTTACAAAGGTTCCAGGAGATGTATAGTGTCTTTTAAAATCATGTGGCAGATTTCAAGAAAGCAAATATGTCATCATTGTTTGTTTGAAAATGTAATTTTCCTAGGATGTGTCATGAAAGAACACAAATGACACCTTTCATTGCATCATCATTGGCAATGTCCAGGAATGAACCTAATGGTCTGTGAGAGCCTTGATCACTAAACAAACATTAAGCTAAGTTTGCTATACTCTGCTTACTAAAGCAAGAAAAAAGGACTTTCTGGCTCATATAACTCATTTTTTTCAAAGCATGCTCTCTGATTTGAAGTTTCATTGTGTCTCAAGTATATTAAAATATTTCCTCCCAAAAAACTAAAAGTAGTTGTTCCATATGACATTTAATTAAGCTAATTTGCCTTCTGAATTCCTCCTTTGAATTTCTGAAAAGTTCTTTTTTCTCATTTCCTAACTCTTTGAGGGCTGTAATTAATATTCTTTCGGGGTAGGGGAGGGGCAAATGGCAGCAGACAGAAGAGTATCATTTCAGATTGCTTTTTTAAATTGAGACTACTAAGAGACCAGCACTGTCGATAAGAGGCTCATCGCCACTCTTTCTGTCCTAGCTTTATAGCAGCCAGATACTTTGCCTTTATTTAGGCATTCACCTATTATAATTTGATTTCTTGTAAAATAGTCACAAGAAATGGTGTTTTATGCATGGATTCATTTTTCTGTTAGGGATGTGAATTCTCCTATATGTCAGTGCATTTTTTGTGGCAGGTGAATGACAGGCATTGTTAAGTGTTCTCCACTGACATGAGATACAAAATGGCCAGAAGCTGACCTTAGTTCTCAGCCTTTAGTAACCAGAAGATAACTTGGTGATTAATAGTAGTCTTCTTTTGAGTGTCAAACCAAGCACTGATAAATGAAGTCAGTTTTCAGAAGGAAAACCTAATAGCAAACTCGCATCAATTTCATTTAGTTTCTGTGAACTTTCTGATTGTTGTCTCACAGGTTGATTTGAGTGCCTCTTTGCAAGTCTTTGTGTTTGTTTCAGTCATGTCCAGTTCTCCATGATCCCTTTTGGGGTTTTCTTGACAAAAGTTCCTGAAATGCTTTTTCATTTCCTTCTCCACTTCATTTTAACAGCTGAAAAAATAGGTTAGATGACTTTTTGTCTTAGAGCTAATAAATCTGAGTCCAAATTTGAACTCAGGAAGATGAGTCTGATACACTCTCTCCACTGCATCATCTTGTTTACTTTCATTCTCTGAGAAAGCTATTCCATTCATCAAAATATTGATAATATCACTTTTCTCTCTTATTCTTTCCATTTTTGCCAGGTTGTGGTGGTTGGAAATCCAGCCAACACCAATTGTCTGACAGCTTCTAAGATGGCCCCCTCTATACCCAAGGAGAATTTCAGCTGTTTGACTCGCCTGGATCACAACCGAGCTAAGTCTCAGGTGAGCAGAATTGATACTATACCAGCCATTCTCTTATTAACTTCCTTCCAATTTAGAAAATCTCATTAGCAAAGTTTCATATTAACTTTCCAAATATTTTGTGACCTTTCTAGATCATTACTGTCAAGTAGTTTTAAAAAATTTCTGTTGTTTCATCATTAAGTTTCTATGTTGCAACCTATATTTTTTAATTTGATGCTAATTTCTTAGTATATGTAAATAAGTCTGTTGATTTTCATGGTAGTAACTTACTACCTCTTTAGGTAATTTAGCTGAAATTCTTTATGATGTGCTTTATTCTCATTATTTCAGGTAGTTCCTCAGCTTTCTTCCTTTGATATGGTCTTATCCCCAGATCAGTATTGGCATCTCTAACCTACCCTGATGGTTTTTTTTTTTTTAAGGGATTTATAGGTCAGGCATAATCTGCAGAATACACTTAGAATTTTCATTTTTGAAATAGAAAATAATGTAGGACCTATTTCTCTTTCATGCTATTGGATATAAGGACTTGTCCAAGATTATACAGTTGGTCATTGTCTAAGGCTAGATTTGAACTCAGGTTTTCCTGACTCCAAGTCCAGTGCACTAACCACTGCACTCACTGTGTACTATCTAGTTACCTTGAGAGAATGGGTAAAAGGAGGTAGAATGTACTCTTTCACTAGATAATAAGATCTTAGGACAAGGGACTGTTTTTCGGGTTATGTCTCTTTATCCTATTATTTCAGAACTTATACAAGCATTCTTTTTTCCAAGACAAATTTTTCTAAACAGCACAGTGTCGGGGATAGACTACTGGACTTTCTATCAAGAAGATTTGGGTTCAAATCCTTCCTTAGAAACTATTACCCTGATCAAAACATATCACTCCTCTGTTTCAGTTTCCACATCTGTAAAATGCTAGGGAAGGGGCAGCTGGAAACAGACTCATTCTACCATGTCCCTTCTGAGTCTATCTGTTATTGTACAATAAGCCAGTGAGAATGGAAGTAAAAAACATTTCCTTTCTCTCACATGAGCTATTACTGTATTGAAACCTTTGCTTCAACATTCAAAGAACTTTCCAGACTTGGTTACCTAATAACTATCTCCAGAATGTGTTTGTATGCGTAGTTAGCAGAATCACAGGTTTGTGCACATGTGGCTATCAGCAGGAGCTAGCTGCCTAGTCACAACATGGAGTTTTTTTTTGGCCAAGAAGCTTCTAGACAGAGTCCATGTAACAGTTGCATCATTACCTTACTGCTAATCCCCAACAGTTAGCTATGAATGTGAGCTAATGACAAAGGAGCAGTTAACTATGAATGGATGTCTTCATGTTGGCCTTCAAGGCAAGCCCTTTTAAACCTTGTCCTCCATAGCATCCTGCCCACCTCTGCTGTCTTTGCAGACTCACCTATGCTTGTGATCCCAGGGAACAAAAGTGAATCCAGACTTGATCTTCCACCCTCCCAGTCATTTGGAGCCATTATGAGAGAGCAAATAGACATGTGGAAAGGCAAGAGAAGAATCCCTCCACAAGCACTAAAGGAGCATCTTCTCTTGCAAGGCCCTGTGCTAAGACATGTATGAACAGGGCCCTGCCCTGGCAGAGCTTACATTCTAACAGGAGGGATAACATGTACATATGTATAGGTATACACAGAAGCAATACCAGGTGATTGAGAAAGACAGTCTTATTGGATAAGGGAATCAGGGAAGGCTTTGTATAACAAGGAGCACTTGGGCAGAGTTTAAAAAGAAACTGGGGGGTAGAGGGGAGCTAGGTGTTGGAGTGGATAGATTCTGGCCCCCGGAGTCAGAAAGACCTAAGTTCAGATACATCCTCAGACAGCAGATATGTAGTAGCTGTGTGACTCTGGGCAAATTATTTACCCCTAAATATGAAAGAGAAGGGGAGGAAAAGAAAAAGAGGGAGAAAGTCCTGATGATGATGATGATGATAGGGGAAAGGAAAGGAAAAAACCAGGCATTCCACAAGAGGTATAAAGGGGAGAGCATTGAGGAACACTGGGCAAAGGCAGATATTTTGGGAAAGGAAATATTGTACATGAGGAAAGGCAAATACTTTAGTGTGGTCGGTCTTAAGTATGTCTAGAAAGAAATAATGTGTAAGAAGACAGCATAGGTAGAAAGCATCCAGGTAATAAAGGATCAAGAGTACAAAATTGTATTCAATATCGTTTTGGTTAACATGTACCTGCAGTGTTACTAAATGTCAACATCCATCAGTGTAGCTCAAATGCAAAAATGCAAAATTGGAACTTTGTTTCAGGAGATTGGAATCATGAATGCTTAACTGTCTTTTCAATTCTTCCAAAAGACTAGATTTCTCATACTTTGAAAATGTAAAACCAAAGAATATTGAAACTAGATGGGCCCTTTGAAATATCTGCTATAGCCCTCTGCTTCTGCAGATGGGGAAACTGAGGCTTAAGAAGTCTCATGAGTCCCCAAAGCATTCCTATTGAGCCAGTCATGATACTGGTTCTAAAGTATATTGTATCAAAACTTAGCTTTCTCTGTAATCTTTTCAGTCTTCTGATTGACTTGCTATATACACCCTAGATGAAGTTCTTATTTTCATAGAATTAGAATATATAGTTATAGATAGAGATAGGATCTAGATCTGGGGTTTCTTTGGTATGAGGAACTGCTCAGAGGTATGCTGAGCATACACCCTTTACTTAAGTATGTCAGCACCTCTGCAACTTTTCCAGTGTTAGACAAAGTGCCTGGGGCATTGAGTGGCTAAGTGACCTGCCTGGTCACATAGTCAATGTGGGACAACTTGACCTGAGCCTTCTCAGTTCCACTCCACAGGCTACTGTGTCTCTACATTGTGTGACCATAAATAAACCATTTCTTTGTCTGAAAGTGATGAATTTGGACCAGTATGCTCTATGATCCTATGAACTATTACTGTATAGTACTGAAGCAGAAAAACAGAATTGAATTTGTACTAATCTTGTAGATATTTTTAAAATTAAATCAATTTATCTCTCAAAGTGCTATGCAAAAACCAAAAACATACCAAGCTGCTTTCAGTGAAGGCTGCTAACTAAAACTGGTAGATTACAGATTTCAGCAAAATGCTTACATGTTCTCTCAAAATTTCAGAAATCTTTCAGTCCTTGTTAGAAGTAGATTCCAAATATGTGTAATGCTTAATTCCTTAAAATGTATATTTTATATTAAATTAGATTGCTATTCGACTTGGATTGACCTCCAATGATGTCAAGAATGTCATTATCTGGGGAAACCACTCCTCCACTCAGTATCCAGATGTTAACCATGCTAAGGTTAATATGCAAGGGAAAGAAGTTGGTGTTTATGAAGCTGTAAAGGATGACAGCTGGCTCAAGGGGGATTTTATCTCGGTGAGTCAAACCAATGAGGAATATCATACATCATGATTCCTATGCTTTACTTACCTCTCATAAAATTGGCGGACTATAAATACATGAACAAATACATTGGGACACTCATTTAATTGGAAAGGTTCTTAGCTTATTTTTCACTCATCAGTGCTGGAATATAAGTATATTATGGGCAAAGCTTTCCTCAGCAATTCTGATCTTTATTCTTCATTTTTTCAATTTTTTATCCTTAGTTTGCCCTTGTTGATTAGTTGATTGTGTTCCATAGTTGTGGTTGTGTGTGTGTGTGTGTGTGTGTGTGTGTGTGGCCGGCCACACATCTATGTCTCTGTGTTGGTCTGTCTGACTAGATTGTAAATGTCTTGTTGCAGGGATGTGATACCTTCAATTCTTTTGTGTCCCCTCCCCATTCTTTTCTCCCAGGTAGAGATCATTTTCCAAAGTAAATGCTTCTTTTTTGTTGACTTAGGAGCTAATTCTTAGAACATGGGACTTTCATTTAGTGATGGATTGCACTGAAAACTTGGATCATATTTCTGGTCCCAAGATATCTGGAAAAAAAAAAAAAGAATTTACATGCTAAGCTGTAGAGTTATCTTCTTTTGGTCTGAATTCACAGTTGTGTCTTGGAAAACAGATTACTCTTGGTAGCCCATGATATGAAATATTACAAACATATCATATTACAATCACACATAATCACTGTTGCCTCCATTCTGTTCAGTTATTACCAAAGTTAGTTGTAGCAGTTGCAAGAACATCATGATTCGGTGGACCTTGCTGGGACTTGACAAGTCTCTCTGCCCCCCAGGACTCTTTCACATTGTTGGCATAAAACATATAGGCAGTAGGGCAGAGGGTGCCCTGGAGCAGATCCAGTTGTTATTGTTGTATTATTGATATGAGATTTTACAAACCATTGTGCTTTTTTGTGTGGTTGGTAGGATTTTTATCTAGATTCAAGTATCTTCTGGTTAACATTCCTTAAATAGTACAGTGTCTATTTACATTTGATTCATTGCTTTGTGAGTGACAGCTTTAAATAGATAGGAATTCTGAATAGCACAAGCAAGTAATCCATTTTTCTCCCTACTACAGACTGTTCAACAGCGTGGAGCAGCTGTCATTAAGGCTCGGAAATTGTCTAGTGCAATGTCAGCTGCCAAAGCAATCTGTGACCATGTCAGAGATATCTGGTTTGGAACTCCAGAGGTAATCATTGAGTAATTTCCATAGACTAGCTAGCCTTTCTTTATTTGCATATTTGTTACCTGCATTTCTCAGAAGTGACCAGTTAGTGATAGCAATTCCATATTATACTCCTTCATTATCCACAGGATTATATATTAATAAAGAAATAAGGGTAGAAAGAATGTGTTTCAAGTCGTATTAGCATATGTAATAAACTGGTATGTGAGGCTCAAGGGCGGGGAAAGCTAGCACTGCCTCTCAATAAATTGTCATGTTGTTTTCAGGGAGAGTTTGTTTCCATGGGAGTCATCTCTGATGGCAATTCCTATGGGATCCCTGATGATTTGCTCTACTCATTCCCTGTTGTCATCAAGGTAAGTTTCTTGGGCCTGGAGCTGGTTTCTCTGGACTATGTTGTAAGTTAACTAGAAGTGGCCTTATTTTTTTTTTTAAACTAAGAAAGAAATTTTTCCTCAGACTGAATCACAATTAAGCCTTGATATCAGATGCCTATAATAATACAGTAAGGGGCCTCTATTACTGCCATGGAAATCAGTAAGAATAGCCAGGAGAAGCTTTGTGCAGTGGATAGAGGGCTGTCCTCAGTCCAGGAGAGCTTTGAGTCATGTCACTGTCTCAGCAGCTCCCTCAAAGGACTCCAACACATCACAGTCACAGTCTGAACAGTAACAACAAATTCGTCCCAATACTAGTGTTGGGAGAATACATATTTCCTAAGTAAATACTTATTTTAAAATGTTAATCCAGTGTTTTTTCTTCATGCTACTTAAGTTCAGTGCATATTTTAATATTTAACTGCCCTACTTCAGGGTGCCTACATAGTTCAGTGATTTTGAAGAAAGAAAACCTCTCTTTTGTCCCTAGTTAATGACATCTGCACTATGATTTTTGACTTTTTCCATTTTAAATCTAGAGAAGGGAAATTTGAAAGTTTTGAAAATTGCAGCAAGATTATTGAGCAGTTCTGTTTGTAAATCTTAGCTTCAGCCCAGCCTGGTGGTGGGCAGAGCACAGACCTGGGAGGCACAGATCTTGGCTGTGTCACAACCTGAGAGATTCCGTTTCCTTGTCTGTAAAATTGAGATATAATTACAGCTAATATTCATAGAGTGCTTTAATTCCATGGAACTTACCTCATTTGACCCTTACAATGTGATGTGGGTGCTATTACTGTCCTCATTTTCCATGTGAAAAAATTGAATCTGAGAGTAATCCAGTGACTAGCTCAAAATCAGAAAGCCAGTCTGATGCCCACATCCAGCACCCTGGCCACTATGCCATAGTCATAGCTCTGGTGATAGACAGAGGCATCTCAGGAGGGGAGACAGCACAAGTGCTCTTGCGGTCAAGTCTTGCTTCTGACACGTTTACTTCATGACCCTTCACAAAGAAGGGAAGCTCTTGGTGTCCAAGGCAGCGCTCTTAGTTTCTTAGGTGAAGGGCTGGTACCAATCTGCACGCTAGCTAGAGAATATTACAAGGAGTCCCACTACTGATCAAAAGAATAAAAAGGGGAAGGGAATAAGCATTTGGATATGCCTGCTGGGCGCCAGGCAGTCTGCTAAATGCTTTATTAACATTGTCTCATGTGGTCCTCATAAAAACCCTGAGAGGGAGGTAGATATATTGTATAACCATTGACTATTACTGACTTGCCATCATCATTTCTTAACAGAATAAGTCCTGGAAATTTGTGGAAGGTCTCCCTATCAATGATTTTTCCCGTGAGAAGATGGATCTCACTGCAAAGGAATTATCAGAAGAAAAAGAGACCGCATTTGAATTTCTTACCATTGCATGACTAGATAAAAATTATGGTATTACAAAACACATAAAAACTGAAGAATATAAATGTCGTCTTTAAACTTAGTACCAAATAATGATACTGTATTTGACAAACTACATATGAAAAACCATGCATTTAAAGATTGTGTTCTTCCTTGGTACATATTTGTGCCTACCATGTCATCATGTTATCAAATGATGTTAGTGATGAAGTCTCAATAAAAATGACTGACTAATTTGGGTGTCTTGTGAATTAAAATTAGATCTGTTACACTTTTTTTTTCTTATAAAGGAGATGATTGAGCCAGTGGGCTAGAGACAAAGAGGAAAAGGATAAAGATTTTGTTTTATTTATTTATTTTAATTCTTCTTTTTGCTTTTTTGTTTGTTTGTTTGAGATTGAGTCACTCTGTTGGATCTAGAGTAGAAGTGTAACCACCCAAATACACTGCTAATCATCACAGAAGGATAACCTGCTCCTTTCCAACCTAGACCAATTTATCCTTCAGCCATCCAGGTAGTACCATCCCACCTCCACCCTCCCAGTCTCAGGGCTTCATCAGCCACACAAGCAGCTGTATCCCTACCAGAAATCTACCAGTCTCTGCCTCCCATGCCCAACTAACATTAAAAAGGAAATATTCAGATACAAATTTTTGGGAAACAAGTCGTTATTTAAGGATATTAAGGATTAAGGATAAGGATTAATAGATGTTCCTTAAATTTGCATATTTTTCTGGTTTTTGTGTAATTTGTATTTAGTCTTTACAAGATTGAGTAATCTTTATAATTATTGCTTAAGTAGGTTGGACTTTTCGTTTGTTTTTGTTTTTTCCTGGTGTCAATCTCAGTCATGCACTGTTGGGACTAGGACATATAGGGACCCAGTTCATCCCAGTATTTTAGCAAATAGCTATTCCCTTCCTAGAACTAAAATGCAAAGACCACTTCTCCAGGAGTATTTGCTCAAGATAAAGGCAAAAGTACTATTAGATTCTGTGAAAATTTGCACTAATCCTAAGGACATATTCAACATGTTGCCAGAAATCATGTTTCTCAGAAAGTGACAGAAACTGTCAAAAACCAAGCTAACTCAGTAACTACTCTTGTTTCCCAGCTTTTAGAGTTGTCTAGTTCTATTATAAGAACAAGGGAAGTAGGCTAGTTACTGAATAATACACAGTTGATACAATTGCTTAACTCTGTTGACTAGTCTTAAATACAGAACATGTCACCACCTTCAACAATAGGGAATTTTTTGTGTGAAGTTTTATGTTGGCAATAGCTAAATCATCTTGTATTTTAGCAGTCAACTTTCTGCTGGCATTGCTCCAGCCTACTTTCTCATTTAAATTTTCAGCTATATATGTGAAATGGAGAACTAAGAGTTAAAACCCCCAAATTTTGCTTCAATTATGTAGATAATGAGATGTAACTAAACCAAAGTCATCAAACTTATTAAATGCTAACATTCAGGGTGCTTTAACACCATGGAACTTTTCTCATTTGATCCTCACTTCCCTATGATAAGACATTATGTTTAATGCTAGAAATGCAAATAAGGAGAAAAAATGCCTCCTGACTTAAAGAAGCTTATAAAATTCCTTCTCTTAAGAGTAGACAATATTAAAAAAAAAAAAATGGGAAGAGGGCAGGTCAAAAATGAAGATACCTGGAGTAGCAGTATGGTAGAGAAAGTGTGGGAGGAGTCAGGAAGGCAGCTTGGAAAAAGTAGATATGTAGATGGTCTGCATCTTCCTTCAAATGGAGGTTGTGGAGGAACCAGAGGACAGAGCCAAAGGGTCCTTCCAACATGAGGAATGAGCTTCCAGGGTAGAAAGGGTTCTGGGGTATAGTAGATAAATCCAGGCCAAATTATTTCACTCCAAGTAACTATTTTAGCCCCTGGGTTTGAAATCTTCATCAGAGATTCTTTAGATTATCTCTTGCACATCTCTTCAGTCCTACTTCTACCACCACTCTCATTACCTTATATAGCAATATCTTAGCAGACCTTGATTCATGGGCTGCCTATTGGATAAACTATCCTAGAAGGCACGGTCACTCATTAATCTTTCCTCATCTATCATATCAATTCTAAAGTCCTATTTGGCATTTATTGTCAAGCAATGAGCATTTATTAAGCACATTTGTGGCACACACCATGCTAAGTAATCAAAGATATAAAAATAGGCAAAAATAACCCCTCCCCTTATAGAGCTCACATTCTGATAAATAGACTAGGTCCATGGTATTCTCAGAAGGATTTTGCAACTGAAGGAACTAGGATAGACTGGCTGAAGATGGGGTCTGAGCAGAGCCAGGAAAACAAGGGAAATCGTAGAGATGAAGATGAGTATCATCTTAGGGGATGGGCAATGGAGTACATCCTATATGAGAAACTCATAAGCAGGTCAGTATAGTTGGATCACAGGGGAGTAGAAGCAAGTAAAATGCAAGGGGAGGAGGCAGCACTTATTAAGCACTTACTATATGCTATGCTCTTTACACATAATTTCATTTATTCTTTGCAACCCTGCACTTCAATTATTATTCCCAATTTATAGTTGAGGAAATTAAGGTACATGGATTAAGTGACTTACCCAGGATCACATAGTGGTAAGGATTTGGAGCTAGACTTGAGATCAGATCTTCTAGACTCTAGAGCCTGCTGCACCTCCTAAAGAGACTGGAAAGATACCAAGGTGCCAAATTGTGAAAAGCTTTAAACTAAAAGCTAGAGGATTTTCTCTTTGATCCTTTGGATAACAAGAAGCCACTGGAATAAGGAGGAAGATGAGTGACCCATAAGTCAATAATAAAGGAAAATCTTAAGCAACTGAATGGAAGATGTATTTGAGTGGGAAGAGAGATGAAGCAGTGAGAATAATTAGAAGGCTAATGCTTGTCCTTTGTTCCCAAAGAGGACCATGACATCAGGGAGGTAATGCCATGACATGCAAGTGAATTGGATTTAAGTGAGAGAAGGCTGTTTAAGGCCACCTGCCTCACTTTCCCATCCACAGCCATCTGGATCCAGTAGCCAGATATAGATCAGGACGACTAGAGATGGCTCCAGATAAAATAAGAAAATTTTGGCCTTTTTAAGCTAAGGTCTTCAACAGGTCTCAGTTTGACTGAGGTTGTGCCCATTCAATGATTAAGGCTAGGTAGAAAATAAGCAAAGAATCTCCTCTTTCACCTAGTCCAAAAAAAAAAATCTAAATAAATGAATGAATCTGAGAGTTTGATATAGGAACCCAAGGGAGATGATGGGAGTCTAAACTAGATTTGCTTGTCAATAGAAGAGGGAACATAAGAAAAATCTGTAAGTAGAGATCTGGTAACAAATTGGATATGCTAAGTGAGCAAGAGTAAAAATCCAAGTATGACACAGATTACAAGTTTGGATAGAAGAGGAAAGGGATATCTTTGAGAGTAATAGGGAAGATCAGGAAAGGGGTGAGAATTGTTTTCAACGTGTTGAATTTGAGATGCCTACCAGCTTGACAACTAATTTAAGATGCCCAAAAGCCACTGGTGATGCAGAATGTAACTCAGGAGAGAATCTAAGACTCCATAAATAGATCTGGGAATCCTCTACATAGAAATAATCATTGAAGTCAGAAAAATTAATAAGATCACCAAGTGGTAATAGAGGAGAGAGGAAGAAGAGAAAATACATACCCTTATCTCTAAATAGGTTATTCAGTCTTTTTTTTTTCAATAATTTCAGTAATGTCCAACTTGTGACTTCATTTGGGGTTTTTTTGGCAAAAGTACTGAAATGATTTGCCATGTCCTCCATTATATCCATATATTAATATCCCATGTTTATTACTGTCTCTGTGCTTTGGTTTCTCTCTATCCATCTTAGAAGGCTCAGTTCAAGACATCTTCTTAAGTTATCTTTCCTGAAATAACTCATTTAACTTCCCAATTCTTTCACCTTCAGCAAGTAAAGACTGTACATTGAAATTTAGTGCACTTCCATTAAAGTCCTCCTCCTATGAATACAACTTTGAATTCTTGAAGCCTTATTAATGGAAGATCCTACCAAGATGGAAGGGCTTCCGTTACTAATCATATATCTATCATCCAAAAACTGGGGTAGCTAAACTGAGAAGTGCTGCTCTTCCTTGTAAAGTTAGCATCAACATTTCAAAGATTGTTTATAATCTCTGAAATAATCTAATCTACAAGAGTGTGTGACTTGGATAAAGGACCCACATTGACAAAATAATGCAAAATAATACCCTCTTAAATTATTCACTTGTTTCATGTGTGTTTTGTATTACAAAGTAAAGGGGTCCCTATTTGAAGATACCTTAAGGGACCTTCTTGTATCTCATGGTACAATACCAAAATGAATATATAGAATCAGCATATTATCATACAGTGATACAAAATTTTGATAGTGAACCTTATCACCCTTAAACATTTTTGAGCAAGTACTCCAAATATGTGCATACTTAAAAATCATACTACATATATTTATATAGATATGGACATAGTATTATAGTAATAATTATGTACATTATAAAGTTTATATGAAAGTAGAAATTAAAATCTTATTTCATTTTTATAAGGAAGGTAGATGCTATCATTAGCCTCATTTTATAATTGAGAAAACTGAGGCAGATAGAAATGAAGTGATTTACTTAGTGCTACACAACTAGTGTTGTTAAGGCTGAATTTGAACTGAGACCTTCTAGACTCAAAACCAATACTTTATTCACTATGCTACTTAGTATCAATAGGGAGCCACTGGAGTTTATTAAGTCACAGAGTAACATTGGAAACTCATTTTGGCATTGGAGTGGAGGATAGATAAGAGTGAAGAAAGACATGAGACAGGAAAGTCAATTAAGAGATGCAATAGGACAGGTAAGAAGGGATGAGGACCTAAAATGAAACAGGATTATGGCTATATGAGTCAAGAGAAGTGAACAGAGGACAGATGTTTTAGAGATAGAAATGACATGATTTGGTATCTATAGATAGGGAAATAAGGTGAGGATTCAAGAATGACACTGGGCAACTGGAAGGATTGTGGTACCCTCAACTGTAAGAGGGAAGTTTGGAAGACAGATCTATTTGCAAGAAAAATATGCTCAACAAAGAAGAGCCCCATACATGCCTATTTATTTTGTGTAACTCATTCTGTCTCACCCAAAAGGAAAAAAGGAGAGATGAAACTCTTGTCCCTGAGTCATTATCCTGACTAGGAATTCACCATCCAAAGGGGAGATGAACCTCTTGTCCCTGAGTTATTATTTTAGATAGAGTTATTATCCTAGAAAGGATTTTGGCTGCAATCATGATGTTGTGAGACATTCTGGGAAAAGATGGATAACTTTCCCAGTGGCATTTGCAGCTACTGCTGTGAGTATGCCCTGGTAATGGTTAGAGTATAATGTCCCTGAAGGGCTGATTGGGAGGAATCTGAGAGTTTACACATACTAAAGAAAGTTCAGAATGTGGAAGTGTTGGGAAATAATGGTAGGTAAGGTTGGATTAGAGATAACTAGTATATTGGACTTTTCAAGAAGACTTATTTTGGAATCCTGTCTCTGACATTAGCTTTATGACCAGGGGCAAAATACTTAACTTTTCTGAGCTACAGAAGCTGAGGACAGGCTGTAGAAGGAAGAAAATGGGACAAAGAGAAGAAGGGGCCAGACCCTCAAAGAATCTTTTGGGCACTTGGATCCTTCATCTCTTGAAAAGTCAGAAGTATAATATGTCAAAGTATGTGAATCTCATGCACAAAATTGAAAGCATATAAATATTTTACTAAAATCATGTGAACTGGTTAAATAATCATGAGACAAAGGGGCAACTAGAAAACATAAAATGCCAAAGCAAATTTCAAGCTAGTCAGTTTGTGCTATCTTTTGTTTGTGTATGGCCTAATCATAGGGATTGCTTTCTGGAAATGTAACCTGATCATTTTGTCCTTTCAATAAAAATTACAGTATCGTCTTGTTTTCTATTTCTTCAATAAGAAAAAAAGCCCAATTCATCTTTTCAGATGCAAAAAAAGCAATTTGGACCTACATGTATTTCAACCCAGAAAACATGAAAACATAAAAAAGGACAGACACTTGTTAAAGTTCTATACTTGTACTGCCTTTCTTCACGTGATATCTTTTATTTATAAGAAAGAA
This sequence comes from Antechinus flavipes, assembly GCF_016432865.1. Taxonomy (NCBI): domain Eukaryota; kingdom Metazoa; phylum Chordata; class Mammalia; order Dasyuromorphia; family Dasyuridae; genus Antechinus; species Antechinus flavipes. Next base: position 113,241,198 of record NC_067399.1, read on the forward strand.
AAAGAAAAAAATTACATTTGGCATTTTAACTAGAAAATCCAGGAGGATTAAGACAGATTTAAATGAAAGAGAAGCTTATGTAAATACAACCACCTTTGAATTGGAAATCAGAATAATTTTTTTTTTCCTGATCAGATACAGAAAGTCCTGTTGAGAAAAAGATTCTTCTCCAAATGCTCAAGTGAGCATTTGCAATGAAAGCTCAACCAACACAGTTGGAGAGCAGGGCCGGGAAAGGCAGAGATGAAGCTTCATTTCCTAGGAGGAAAGTACATATCTGTACTTAATAGCCAGAGTAGAGACCTGCAACTTAGACAGAAATGGATTTCATTGTGTTTCTGTAAAAACAGTCAATGCAGTTGAATACAGCACAATAATTTGTGACTAAGAATTTAATCGTCCAGATGTTACTTCTGGGGTTTTTCTCCTGAATCTCTTAATTGCAATCATCAAATGGCACTGTTTATCTGGCATCTTCATCCCTTAAATGCTAATCTTCATCCATGCTGGCTTTAGTTTATATCATTCTCCTTGTCCTTTAGTATTTGGAGTATTGCAGTCTTTTTTTTTTTTTTTTTATGCTAACATTGATCTTGAGAGAAGGGAAGAGGGAAATCATTTGGTTTGGAATTTATTTAAAATGACATGCTGCAGGTAAATGATCTATTGCCGCCTTGCTTTCACTAAGCTTTCACTTAATAAAGCAGTTAAAAAAATGTAATTTTACAAAATGACTAATGAAAATAATCTATGTGATATAGTAGGATTTATAGGTAATGAATAAAATTTGTTGTTACCATCTGAAAGTAGGATACTAAAGCAAAGATATAAAATTCAGTTTATATAAAATTCCCTGACATCTCCCAATTCTTTTTTTTTCTTTTTTGGTATCATCCATACCATATGTCCACCATCTCCTTTCCTCCACTCTGTACACTTATATCTACTTCCTATCTCCAAATATACACACAACAATCAGGTTTCTTTCTTTCTTTCTTTCTTTCTTTCTTTCTTTCTTTCTTTCTTTCTTTCTTTCTTTCTTCCTTCCTTCCTTTGTTCCTTTCTTCCTTTCTTTCTATCTAGGGTACTAGTTTCCAAAGAATTTTGATCATGCAACTGGAGGCACAATAGATAAAACACTGGGCCTGGAATCAGGAAAACCTGAGTTCAAATCTGCCCTCAATAGGTAACTCACTTAATTTCTGTTTGCCTCCACTTCTTCAACTGTAAAATGAGATTAAAAATAGTTCCTACATCATAGGATAGGGACAACTAGGTGGCACAATGGATAAAGTACTTGCCTTGGAGCCGGGAGCTGAGTGCAAATTGGGTCTCAAACATTTACTAGCTATGTGACTCTGGACAAATCACTTAACCCTGTTTGCCTCAATTCCTCGTTTGTAAAATGAGCTAGAAAAGGAAATGGCAAACCACTCCAATATCTTTGCCAAGAAAACCCTAAATGGGGTCACAAAGAGTCAGCCATGATTGAAAAAGAAGACTGAACAATAAAAACCACAAACCTCATAGGATTATTGTGAGGATAAAATGAAATTTTTATAAAATGTGCTTAATGCGGTCTGACACATAGCATATGGCATATAAGTGTTTATTCCTTTCCTAATATTAAAATTTTCTAAGCATATACCCCAAAGTGTGTATATACACACATATACATATACATACATACATATACATATATATATACACATATATAAACATGTACATATATTTGTGTATATACACACATATATATGTATACACCCCCCATATTTGCTTATTTATAAATTATACATGTTATATATATATGTGTAGCATGAATATACTATTATTACTTAACATAATTATCTACTTCATAAAATATGCAAAATGGACATTTAAAAGTTTTATATAGAGATAGTATAAGGTTTGATCCTAATAGCAATAAGGGTTCATTGACACTTGCTGAATAGGGGAATAACATGGTTAGATTGGCAGTTTAAGAAAATCACTTTGGAACTGCATAGATGAATTGAGTCAGGGAGACCATTCAGAGGTAATTGTAATAGTCCCAGCAAAGAATGATAAAGGTATGAATTATAGTGATAGTTATGTAACTATAAAGAAGTAGACAGAGAATTTTGGGAAGATGTTAATGTAGAAGAACCCATACCCCCAGAAGTAAATCAGCAAAACTCTAAAAATTCACTAGAAGGAAAAATGATGAAGAAAATTAAAAAAAAATTCTCTGTAAACTCTTTCCTCTAGTCCAGAATGGCATAAAAAGACTACTAGAATCTTGAGGAGGAAAGAAGAAAGATAAGCTAGAATGGGTAGAAGATAAAGTCCAGAACATCTCAGGTCCATAGCTGAAAAGAAAGCAGATTCACTGAGCTGGTAAAATCAAATTAGATTAGTGCCCAGTACAGGCCAGCTAAGGATTTTCATCCAAGCATTATCTAGGCATCCCCATCTTGTTGTAGAATCTAGATATCCTAGGATTAACCCAGCATCCAGACATATTAAATCTGAACCACAGCAGAGAACAGGTCAAAGAATTTCTACCAAATATAGACCTATCCTTAGTCACTGAATTTAGCATCAATTAAGTCTGCCATCTAGGGCTTACCCACATCATTCAGAAAGACAAGAGTTTTGTTTGATCCAAGCACAAGGAGAACTAGAGACATGAGTGAATAAAAAAAAAAAATAAAAATAAACAAACAAAAAAAATCCATCAAAAAACCCCACATAACACAATGAATAAATGCCTTCAATTAAGAATACAAGGGGTATGCCCTGAAGAAGAAAGTAATTCCAATAACAATACCAAAAGGGCCTCAAAGAAAATATACTGGTATAAAGTACTGTCTAGCTCCCTGCAAGGTCTCAGGATCAGTCAGAGTCAGGATAAATCAAAGTCCTTAGTTTTAAGGGGGAGAAGTGAAGGAGGCAAGTAAGCTGACACGTGGCTTGCAAAAAGATGTATCCTGGATTCTGGAGTCCAGAGTCTCCAGCCTCTCTCTTCCTCCTCCTGCCTCCAAGTGACTCTGACTTCTCTCCCTCCACCTTGCCTACAATTATTTCACCAACAAATATTCAGCAAGCATCAATGGTGAGGAGAGCCATCATCTAAATATTTGCTAATAAAGCTATTATCTCACATTGAATAGGTAGCCTTAAGTGTTCTCTTGTCTGATTCAGAGTTTCAGCCCTCTACATACTGGCTATAAGAATTTCAAGAGGACATATAACAAATGAAAATAGAGATACAAAATGGAATAAATAAGAATATATTGTCTGGAAAGCATGAATAATATCTTAGAATAAATGGTGGTAAGTCTTAACTTTCTTAGGATTTCTTACTTTCTAAGGATTAAAAAGTCCAAACAAAAAACAATGCTGCCTTGAGGCGACAACACAAAAAATATTAAAAAATCAAAATACTGAAGGAAAAAAGAATAAATTTTATGGTGTACATTATCAAGATAAGTTTCCTTTAAAACAAGTCAAGAAGAAATAATCCAAGAATCGTCAGACTATCTGAAAATCACAAAGAAAAAAGAAACCCTCAGCCAAAAATCTAATAGCATACTTCAAGAAAGCATCATTGTGCAGATTCTTAGAACCACAGAGAAAGTTTTAAAATATGATGAAAAAATTTCTAAAAACCCAAAATAAAAAATTCCAAAGATATTATATCCCACAACCAGAACTTTCAAATCAAAGGGGGAAAAATATTGCAAGCAGTCATAAAGAAAGAGTTTAAGTACTAAGGAGCTAGTGTCAGATTCACATAGTACTTGGCAGCTAAAATTTTTAAGAAATGGAGAGCTTCACATTTGCAAAAAGGTTTGTGGCAGCCCTTTTTGTAGTGGCAAGAAATTGGAAACTGAATGGATGCCCCTCAATTGGAGAATGGCTGAATAATGGCATATGACATATGAATGTTATGGAATATTATTGTTCTATAAGAAATGATAAACAAGATGATTTCAGAGAGGTTTAGAGAGACTTACATGAATGTTGCTAAGTGAAATGAGCAGAATCAGGAGATCATTACACACAACAACAACAAGATTATACAATGATCAATTCTGATGGATGTGGCTCTTTTTAAAAATGAAGAGATCAACAAATCAATTACAATTATTCAGTGATGAAGAGAGCCAGCTACACCCAGAGAGAGGACTGTGGGAACTGAGTGTGAACCACAACATAGCATTTTCACTCTTTTTATTGTTGTTTGCTTGCATTTTATTTTGCTTCTTTTTTTTCTTGTGCGGAATGATAATTGTCTAAATATGTATACATATATTGGATTTAACATATGCTTTTACTATGTTTAACATATATTGAACTACTTACCATCTAGGGAAGGGTGTGAGGAAAGAAGGGAAAAATTGGAACACAAAGTTTTGTAAGGGCTAATGTTGAAGAATTGTCCACACATATGTTTTGAAAAAATAAAAAGTTTTAATAAAAAATAAAAAAAAGAAATGGGGACCTTGATATTCCAAGTGACAAAAAATAAAGCACATGCAAGGATAGATAGAGGAGGGCAGCAGCAGTCTAAAGTAAAAAAAAATAAACTCCAAGGATAGAGAATGGGGGGGGGTGTGAAAGAAAACAAAAAAGAAAACAAAAATTCAAAGGAAAGAAAGATTAAAACTCATTGAGACAAAGAGAGGAGAAAATAAGAGAGCAATATAATAGGATATATTTAATTAATAATAATATTGTGAAAGGGGAAAGGATAAGAAACTGGTTTAGAAAGAAGAATATAGCAATATAAGAAATACACTTAAAACAAATATTTGTGTACAATTAAGTACAAAGTTAGAGACTAGGGCAGAATCTATTATGTTTTAAGTGCACTAAAGTATTTGAAGAAAATTTAAAATTAACTAGAGAATTAAAAATTTACTGGAGAAATAACAATCCTAAAAATTTGACTAAAGAGAAATCTCATAAAAAACAATAGAAAATTTCATCAAAACAGTAGCAAACATAATTTCAGTCAAGGCTGTAATGAAACTAGATAAAGAAGAAATAAAAGCAGGAAAGCTACTGCTTTTTTTTTCTTTTTTAGAATTTACTTGAAGCATAATAGATTCTCATTTTTAAATATAGGAATATTTATGTTTTGACAATATGATATACATAAAACATTTAAACACTTAAGGGAAAAGAATAAAATTATGAGGCATAAGAAAATAAAACTATAATGGGGGGACTCCAATGTAACCCTGTCAGATTTAAACAAATATACAAAGTGATAAGCAAGAAAGAAAGGTCCTTAATAGAACTTAAGAAAAATTATAGATTGTAGATCTATGGCAATTAGTGAATGAGAACAGGAATGATTTTGTCTATTTCTCAACCATGCATGACACCTTCACAAAAATGAGCATGTATTGTGGCATAAAAACTTTATAAGTGGAGAAAAACAAAATACTAAATACATCCTTTACTAGCTGTGATGCAATAAAATTATTTTTCAATAAGATATTTGAAGTTAATTTAAGTTTATTGATAATTAAAGTTAATTTAAAATTAACTATAGAAATATCAATTGGTCAAAGAGAAAAATTATGAAAAACAATAGGAAATTTCATTAAAGAAAATGACAAGAATGAGATGACATACCAAAATCTATGAAAAGTCCTTAAATGAAAATGTATACAAGCAAATAACACTTTCCTCTACAAAAGAAAGAACAAATCAGTAGTAGGTCATACTACTCAAAAACTGAAAATCAATAAATCAAAATAAGCACCAAATTGAATTCTGGCAATGTAATACAAGATGAACAAAACTGAAAACAAACAAAAATAATAATAATAAATAAAACTAGATTTTTAAAAAGTAATAAACAAACAGCTAATCTGATTTAAAAAGAAAGGAACACTTAATTGTTCATATCAAAAAAAAATACACAACAATTGAAAAGGAATTAAACTATAAGAAATTATTCTGCTCAATTATATTTAAAAACAAAACAAAACCCTGATAACTTAGATGAAACAAATGGCTCTTTTGACAGTCTAGTAAAACCTATCTACAGACTTTTTAACAATGTAATGTTCCTAAATATATAAAATAAAAAACAAGAATAACATAAAATCAACTACATTGAAATATAGTTATCAAAATATTAAAAAAAAAAAAAACACAACAATTTGCAGACTCCATGTTAAGAATCCTTGGATTAAATGACTTAGAAATAGAAAAAAAAAAAAAAAGAAGACAGCTGTCTTCAAATATTTGAAAGGCTGACATGTTGAAGGATCAACTCCTTGTTCTGTTTTGCTCCAGAAGGAACAATGGGTTAAAATTACAAGGAGGCAAATTTAGGTTTGATCTCAGGAAAAAAATTCCTAACAATTAAAATTGTCAGCTGGATTTAGCAACTTCAGGAGTTAATAGATTCCTCCTCACTAGAGGTCTTTGAATAGATGATGGATTACCATTTGTTGGGTATATTTTGATGTGGCTGGGAGGTGAGGATGGAGTGGATCAGAGAGATCCCTTCCAACTCTGAAATATATATTTTTTTTTATTCTGAAAGTTAGCTAGAGCAATAGATAGAGCACTGGGCCCAAGGTCAAAAAGATGGGTTCAAATTCAGCCTCGGAATCTTATTATTCTTATTACTAGGGATGTGATCCTGGACAAGCAATTTAATCTTTATCTCAATTTTCTCAACTACAAAAAATGGGAATAAAGTAACACCCACTCTCTAATAAAAGAGATAGTTAAAAGATGTAACTAGACAATGAGTACTTATGAAACATAATATGTTTATAATATGTTAAAAATATGTAATTTCATTTGGTCAGCTGTAGGCGACATTGATATGTGATGCTAAGTTTAAGTGTTAAATATAATCCATGTGTTTGGGCTACTGTATCCAATTTGTGTTATCTGCTGCATACACCTTAAGTGTGAATATTATGGATGGAGACTTACCTAAGTGCCAGGTGACTACACTTGTGCTATGTTTTTATTTTGTGCCCATTAATGAATGTCATATGCCCACAGATGAATTTTTTCACTGGGGGAAATTTTATTTATATTAAAGGATATAGTGGCATTTTTGTTCACTGGGGGGCAAAACTCTAGACTACATTTCCCAGAATGTTATTAATGTCACCGAGAGAGGACTCTAGTTAATGAGTAATTTATAAGGTGGAAGATTTTTAAAATAAGGGTGCTTAGTGTTTCCTTGAGGAAACAAACCTAACAACTAAGAAAATACAGAAAAGGAAAAACAGAACTATGTTAGGATTGGACAATGATGACTTCAGAAATAAAATGAGACAATGGAAAAGAAACTTTAAGATACAAATAGTATTTGGACCTAACTTCTTGTGATGAGACCAGGGAGCTATAAAGAAAAGGTGTCCTTCTCATAATGCTAGAAACTCAGAGGGGTAAAAGGGGAATTATAATTCCCCTGAAGTCTTAGGAGACTGACAAGTAATTATATATGTAATGGGAATTGGCCATTCAGAGCCCTTAGTAGCAAGTGCAGACTCAGCTGTTATAACTTTCATGTTGACTTCAGTGTCTACACAGGCACTCTATGAGTGGCAACTTACTTTATACCTTTTGATTGGCAACTGAGCTGGAAATGGGAACACAAACAAAAACTCCTACAAGGGCCATTCAGCCCCTTTTCCTACCCCAGTAATAAACAAGAAGAATAAACTTCTATGCCCTCTCCTTCATAAGCCCTCCCTCACCAATAACTGCCATGAAATTGAATATATTTGGCCTTGATAGAAGCTTGATAGAAGCTTCCTGCTTCTAGCTACTAGTCTTCCGACCAGAGCTGACAAGTGACATGATTACAGGCCTCTGTTTTTTGTTTTCTTTGAGTTTTCTCTAGGTTCTAGTTCTAATATTGGAGAAGTGAACTTCAAAAAGATGTTTACTCTTAAACATCTTAAATATGTTTAACAAGCTTAAAGAGCTTATTCTTAAGCTCTTGAAATCTGGGAGCTGAGATTTGCTGGAGGATGAGCATCAATTAATTAATCAATAAATAATTATTTCAATTCCTCTGAGTTTCCAGCATCACAGGAGAGATACAGTTTCTTCCTACTTCATTGGTCCACTAGTCCTTACCTACTATCTCCTAGGAGCTATGTTAAACACAAGGAATAAAAAAAGGAGACAAAGAGAGTCACCTCTCTGATGACAGCAGCCTTGAAGAGTGTTGACCCAGCTTTGTGACAACAACTCATCTAGTATTTTTGTTATATACTTGAAATGAATATGGTGGGGCTAATATTTGTTGCCTTTGTTTTAAGTATGAGCTCACTCTTCCCAAGAACTGAGGTGATAGGTGGAAGAGTGTGATCCCTCCAGTTTAGGGAAGTAATTTGCTATTTCTGTTCTTCCTTTAATTTCATAGAGAATATCATTTTGTAAAACTTAATTGATATACATTGGTTAAATAATATTAAAGGTGACAGTTCTTAAAGGAGAATTATCTGTGACTAGCATTAAACATGGAGGAACAATGAGGAGTCCTCCAACAATCAAACTAATTATATACATGTATATAGGTATGTATATATGCATAATGTTTCATATATATAATTTATTAGTACATATTAAGGCTAAAACTATTTTGAAAGTCCATGTTTAAGGTCAATACTTATTTCACTCACATTGTAACCTATCAAATAAAGCCTTTAAAGAAATGCCTTTACTTTCTATCATTTCAATTAACAAAGACTACTCTCTTTCATGCCTTGATACTTTAAAGATTTAGTAGTATTTAACCTTTTATGAAGAAAAAGGTAAAATGGATGTTAGAGGTCTTACCTTCTAGTGACAAACCATTTTGTGGTTTTTGGACAATTCCGAGAGGGGATAAAAAGTAAGATATTCCTAACCATATGTCACAAAATGCTGAAAGTCGCCCAAATCATGAAAATGGAGAGAGTACACTAGAATGATAACTTGGCCAATATCATTACAAAGACAATCCAAGACTTCAGGGAATACCCCTAGAATTTTGAGGGTAAAACCATGAATGCTATAGGAATCCAATTTATCAGTGGGACCAAGAACTGGGAATGGGATTGTTAGAGCTTGCATGGACTATATATATGTGTGTGAAAAAAAATTCTATTATATGGCTGCAAATAATGTTTTAGTGCACAGCCAATTGGCTCAATGGATAGAATCTCTAGCCAGGAATCAGGAAGACTAATTTTCTGTAGTTCATATGCGGCCTCACTAACTGTGTGATCCTGGGCAAATCACTTCACCCTGTTTGCCTCAGTTTCTCATTTATAAAATGAGCTGGAGAAGGAAATGGTGTTTCATTAAAAGTCAGACTGAAATTATTGTCAGAAGTCTAAATGAACCCATAAGATTTGGACATCTTTATCAAATTAGAATAATCTGTTATTTTCTCAATTTTTAAAACTTCTAGTAAATAAGCTATAATGAATCCTGACAAAATATAGTGATGTGCTGGAAAATAAAACTGTTAAGAAATTATAGAAATTCTCAAATGGAGAAGGAATATTGCAACTTGTAAATCCTATTTCATTATGCCATGCTAAGTATGTTCCAGCTAGAGGCTGAAAGTTTGGTTAATTTCAACATTAATCATGATCAGTATTAACATACATAGAATATTTGGGTTTGCAATGAAAGATAAATTCCAATTCCAGAAAAATAAGTATTTCAATGAGTTAGGGTTAAGAAAAAGATATATTTAGTTTGTGGTCAGGAAAAATTCTCTTTTTTTTCAACTAAAGCTATGATTCATTTTTATAAGATAATATATGTCAGGATCAAGTGAGGAGTTCCCTAGGGCTTATGGGTGAGACCATAGACATCTTGGGAACACAAGTGAAGAAAATCCTGTAGCCCTTTGGCTTGTTGCCCTTAGGGTCCAGAATACCAATCTTCATCTATGTGATCTCTTGTTGGATCTATATCTTCAGTTAAATTTCCTTTATTTCCACAGTGTCGAATGGTAGCACTTCCACAATCTCTATCACCACTGTCTGGCAGAAGACTAAGTAATGTGCTCCCTCTTAGTCAAACCTGAGTGAGATCTAGGAATAAATTTATTTTGTATCCACCTAGTTGTGAAAATATGTGAAATTTTTTTCTTCCATTATAATAACTCTTCAACTCTTATCCAGGCATTAACTTTACCAATAAAACAAATCTATTGTCATCCCATAGTGGAGATAATGTCATTCACTTTAGTCCTTAATTATCCATTTTACAGATTCTGTGGAAAGGATAACCTTTTCTCCTTAGTAGAACTATTCCAGTCATTATCCATTTATCCTACTTGATACTGGTTTTATATTTACTTTCTGAGTGGATTATCCATTTGAAGTTTTTAATTACAACTGTTGCAATCAGCAGAAGTGACTTTTCACCGAGCTTTAGGGATTGCAGAACTGCTTGCAAAAGTAAAGGGGAAGGGTGACATGTAGCCACATGATCTTTAAATGCTTATTCAATGGATTTTACTTCCTTGTGTACGTTGTGGGTAGGGAAAGTTCATCTGTTCCCTGAAGTAAGCAAAGAATAGGCATAAATACTTTGGTCAAAAATGTCTCCTCCTTTTCTACATATTAGGGATTCACTTGGATTAAAGAACCTCTCTAAGGTACAACCATCCCTCTCATTAAGGAAAATTAAAAAACTATGGGTCATTTACTTCTTATATTCATTACTTTAATCAGATCAACCCTTAGATGATATATTTGCAGTGAGTCTGAGCTGGGGGGGCGGGAAGAAGATAGAAGGAATTTTGAATGTGACCAAAAAAATTTTTTTTCACAAACAAAATCATGTAATCAAAAATAAAAGGAAAGCTGAAAACTGGAGGTGAGAGGGGAAGAGGCAGATTTTACAAGTATCTTTGATAAAGGCATCATATCTCAAATATATACTGAGTCAAATTTATAAAAAGTATAAGTCATTCCCAACTGATAAGTGTTCAAAGCATATGAAAAGGAAGTTTTCAAACAAAGAAATTAAAGCTGCCTGTAGTCATATGAAAAAATACTCTATATCACTATTGATTAGAGAAATGCAAATGAACAACTCTGAGACATCATTTCACAATTATCAGATTGATTATTATGACAAAAGGGGAAAATGTTGAAGGTGATGTGGGAAAACTGGGACACTATGTTGGTGAATCTGTGAGTTGATCCAAACATTCTGGAGAGCGATTTGGAACTATGCCCAAAGAACAATAAAACTGTCTATATCCCTTGATCCAGCAATGTCACTACTGGGTCTGTATCTCAAAAAAAATTTCCCCTACCCCCAAAAGGTGGAAAAGGACCTATTTGTACAAAAATATTTATAACTGCACTTTTATGATGGCTAAGAATTGAAAATCAAAAAGATGCTCATCAATTAGGGGATGGATAAACAAACTGTGGCATATGATCATGATGCATGATTGTGCTATAAGAAATGACAAGTAAGATAAATTCAGAAAAACTTGGAAAGACTTACATGGGTTGATGCAAAGTAAATAGAACTAGGAGACTATTGTACACCCTAAAAGAAATATTGTTCGATGAAGAATTGTGAATGACTTAATTATTCTCAGTAATACAAAGAGACTAATGATGAAACATACTATGGACTTCTTGAGGAAAAAATGATATTGTTTGAATAAAGATTGAAATTTGCTATTTTTCATTTTCTTTCTTGGATTCTTTTTCTTTTATTCAAGTTTTCAAAATGATTCATATGGAAA